>NW_017731429.1:306968-341757 GCF_001890085.2 Hipposideros armiger | reverse complement strand
AAAGAAAGAAAGAAAGAAAGAAAGAAAGAAAGAAAGAAAGAAAGAAAGAAAGAAAGAAAGAAAGAAAGAAAGAAAGAAAGAACAAAAGGGGGACAAGAGGCTCTGGGGTTTTTCCCTTTGTCATCCCTTCATTTTCTCTCATGCATGTTTTACTCTTAATATCCGTTCCTACTGATTCCCATCCAAATTGTTTCTGTTATGCTCTCTGAAATTTTCATTAAATTTTTAACTAACTCCTCTGAATCCTCAAAATTTATGCAGACTTTTTCTTTACATTCAACATCAACTAAGTAACAGCTTCCTCTGGTCCATTTGTGCCTTCACCCTCAGTAAATCCTGTCTTCACATTAGAATTAACAGGGGTGCTTTCAAAATCGCAGATACTTGAGCCTCACTCCCAGGGATGAGAATTTCATTGGCCTGGGGTGTGTCCTCTTCATAAATACTTATTAAAAGCTTCCCAAGTATTTAAGGTGCACCAAGGGCTGCAAAACCACTGCAGACTAAGTAATTCCAGGGCAAGGTTTTTATCTTATGTATCTGTGTGTTTCTGATCCTTGCACAGGGCTGGCACATAATATAGTCTCCATAAAGGCACAACATGTCCAAAAGTCTATTTTGTACCCGGACTCTAAAAAAGTTCATGGGGTTCTCATTTCCTCTTGCAGAATTGTTCTGGAGAATTTGGAGTGCAACACCCCATAGGCAAAGTGTCGTCTTTTCCCTAAAGAATTGTATCCTTCCACTAGCCTCATTCAAGTTTTATCCACTACAGCTTTATAAGTATCAGTCTGCACACACATGAAAGCATATTTCCCAAGGCTGCTAAACCATTCATTCTACTGTGCCCTGACAGACATGCTGACTTGCAATGAGGTTAATAAACAGTGCACATAAGGTCAGGAGGAATTCTAAGCGAGGAACAAATTCCACATATTCAACTTAAACAGTAAATCATTCTAGAATAATGTAATCACCTGAACTGAACTTACTCTAAGAATTTCAGAAGTGTCGTTCTGTTACAGAAAGGTCTTTGGAACATTAATAACCATAATCAGGCTGGAAAGTCCTTCAACTCATGGTCCCATAAAAACCATCTTAATATTATAGAATTTGGTGTGGCTTGTGTAGTGTCTAGAATCACTGGCTGCATTGAATATATTACTTTGTTCCAGCAGTTTTTCCTTTTTGACCTCAATGCGTATGAGGAATTCCATGCAAAGGATGAAGAGGGCTCAACAAAGACTCCACAGAGGAAAGTACAAAGACTGGACCTTAGAGAATATATATGAATAATGTAATTACTCCATTTGATTATCACCAAACATACATTATCTTTATCTCCTTTGATATTGCCTTAAGTTTGGGAGAAGAATGAATATTAATATCTCTATTTTACAGAGAAAGAAATTAAGGTTCAGAAAAGAGCTCATATTACTGGTGAAAGGTAGAATGAAGACTAAAATGCTAATTTATTCTATCCAGGTCTCTTTTCTGTATACACTCTTTCCAAAAAAATAAAGCCAGCATTTCAATAAAAGGCATTTTCGATAGTAAGGCCACCAAATTTTTAGTGTATCAGCAAGACACACTGGTATTTTTGTTTAGAAATTATACTTTCTGTAAATATTTTCATGCAGGTTTCTAATTCTTATATCCCTAATTATTGAAAACAGTTCTGTCCCATTAAATTGTTTTGGTGCCAATATTATACAATCATTATATGTATGAAAACGACTGTATATGTGTGGTCGATCCTTGGACTCTACTTTGAGCCGTTGATTAACTTTGTCTAATTCTATATTACTGTGCTATTTAAATTATAGAACATTTATAAAAAGACTTGAAATCTTTGGAGGTATTGTAACTCCTATTTTACTCTTCTTTTTCAAGATTGCTTTGGTTTTCTAGGTTTTTTGCATTGCCACATAAATTTCAGGAAAGTTTGCCAGTTTCTACCACAAAGCCCGTTAAGGTTTTTTGATTAGGATTGTTTTGAATCTAAACATCAATTTAGGTAGAAATCACTTATTAGCAATATTGAATCTTCCGATCCATAAACATGACACATCTTTCCATTTATTTAGGTTCTTTTTCATTTCTCTCAGAATTGATTTATGGTTTTCAGTGTATTGGTCTTGTGCATATTTTGCTATATTTATCTTTATGTATTTTACATATTTTGATGCTACTAAAAATAATATTTAAAAGTTTTATTTTGCAACAGTTCATTGACTATATAGAGATTTATTGTGGATAGATTTTTAAATATACTTTATATATTTTAAGATAGATTTAGGTAGATTTTATATATTTTAATCTTGCATTCTATGACCTTTCTAAATGCACTTTTTAATTCTGATAAGAATTTTATTTTTACATAGATTCCATAGGATTGTCCAAATTATACAAGATGTAGTCTGTGAATAAAGATGGTTTTACTCGTCCTTTCTAACCATTATGCTTTTTTTCCTTGAATACGTAATTACATCAGCTAGACTCTCTAATACAACGTTGAATAAAAATGGTAAAAGTAGACATCCTTGCTTTATTCCCAGTTACAATAGAAAAACATTCAGTCTTTCACCATTAAGTATGATGTTAACTGTAGGTTTTTTGTAGATGCTCTTCATTAGCTTATGTAAGTTTATTTCTACTCCTTGTGTGTTGAGAATTTTTTCATAAATAAATGTAGAATTTTTCCCCATTTTGCTTCTTTTGAAATGGTTATATAATTTTTCTTTTATTCTCCTAAATTGAATTATATTGATAGATTTTTAAATGTAAATCAGAATTATTATCTAGGGAAATTTAACTTATTCTTGAGATTTTATCTTTTTATATATTTCTGCATTTGATTATCATCTTTTGTAAAGGATTATTATTATTATTATTATTTTAGCTGAGCCATCCTATCACCTGTTGGCAGCTCAGCAGCAACTCAGCTCAGTCCAGGAACTGAACGGCTGTAGCTCAGAGCTCGCACTCTTGAGCAAGCTCTTAACCAACTGAGCCACTCGGCCGGCCCTGTAAAGGATTCTTAAACCCATATTCTTTAGGGATATTGTTCTGTGATAGGTTCTTCTTGTAAATTCATTATTTGATTTTGGCATCAGGCAATACACTTTTATAAAATAAGATTGAGTTTTCTCATTTTCTAGTTTCTGATTTTGTGTGAGATTCCTTGACTTATTTTTTACCTGTTTGTTAGAATTCACCAGTGAATCCATCTGGGCCTGTAAGTTTTTTTTTTTAGGAAAAATGTATGTATAACTTTGAATTCAATTTCTTTAAGTGCTATCAGGTTTTCTAGCTCTTTTGGGGTCAGATTTAACAGTAATTTAAATAACTTTTATTCATTTCATCTACATTATCAAATTAATTGGCATTAAGTGGTTCATAAATTCTGTTATATTCCTTTTAATGTCTGTAGCATACATAGTGATGTGCTTGTCCATTACTTATAATGATAATACATTTTATCTTTTCTTTCTCTATTTGTCTTTATAAGAGTTTACTATTTCATTAATATTTTCAAAGCAACAACTTTTGGCTTTGTTAATTTTCTCTATTGTTTGTTTTCTATTTTATATATTTCTGCTGTCATTTTCATTACTTTCTTATTCTTGTTACTTTTAAGATTTTTTCTTTATCATTGGTTTGCAACATTTTGATTATGATGTGAATTCGTGTGATTTCCATGTGTTTACTGGGGCTTGTTGAATTTCTTGGATCCATGGATTTATATTTTTCATGAAAGCTGAAAATGTTTTAACCATTATTTTTTTACATATGTTTCCCATAAACCTCTGACACCCAAGCTCTTTATAGCTTCTTCTGGGACTCCAGTTACAAGTATGTTTTACTACTTGATGTTCCCCACAGTTCACTGAGATTCCCTTTTCTTTCTCTCTATTTCAGGTTGAATAGTTTCTATTTCCCTGTCTTCAAGGTCACTGACATTTTCTTGCAATTTATAATTTATTGATGCCTATATGATGAATATTTTTATTTCAGATTCTATATTTTTCAATAATTTTTTTATCTTTTCTTTTTTATAGTTTTCATTTTTTATTATTTAAACCTTTTATGTGTTCCCTTCTTATGCTCACTTATTCCCTTAAGTCCTTGAATATATATATATAGTAGCTTTTTTGTGGCCTGATCAGCTAATTCCATCATCTTTGCCATTTCTGCATACCCTTATACTTTATTGATTTCTCTCCAGATTATGGGTCACGTTTTCCTGTGTTGTTACATGTCTAGTAATGTTTTACTTAATCCTAGACATTGTAGATGCTGTATTTTTGTCTTATTTAAACAGGGTTGCGTTTTTTATCTGCAGGCTGCTAATTTACTCATGTATCAGCTTGATCATTTTGATATTTGCTTATAAGAGTTGTTAGGGTTGCACTAAAGTAGTTCTAATTCTGAGATGTGGCCTTTCTGAAGTGTCAGTTATCTTAAACAAAGTCTGAGGAGTTGAAACTCAAATGCCTCCAATTCCTGTGCAAACTTTGCAATCTCCATTGACTACTCAGCTCCCTGTAATTATTCTTTGCCTGGCCCTTCAGAGTCTCATCCTGTGCATGCATAGCTCAGCATTCAGCAAAGACTCAGAGGGAGTCTGTCAGTAACCTAGAGCTCCTTTTCTGTTTGTCTTCTCTCTAGTGGACTCTGCATGCAAATTCCAATGCCCCCACAGTATTTGAACTCTATCACCTTAGGTCAGCCAGGTACCTGTGCTTTTCTTGGTCTCTAGCCCCAAGTGCTGTGGACAAGAACGTGTCTCTGAGCAGAAAGCTGCGACCATCATGAATGAGGCTTACCTCATTTGATTCCCTTAGCTGTAGATCATGGTTCTGTTCTGCCTGTTGTACAATATCTGAACTTTCTTTTTTCCATATATTTTAATCAGTTTTATACTCATTTATGACAAGAGGGCTAGACCATTACCAGCTAGGTATCACTTCAGAATTAGAAGTCTTCTCTCTCCCATGAACATTTTAAAAATCAAATGAACCAATAAGGCTTCAGGAAGATAGCAAATTGCTCCCATTTTCACAAATGTGCTGGATCCTGGCATTGGTCCTTAAAAACTCAAACTTTTAACTCATTTGGTTAATGAGGCTTGTGGATAGAGTAAATGAAGTACTTATCAGTTATATGAATTTTTATAAGTCACTTAACGTTTCTGCGCTTTTGTTCTCTTACAGTTAAAATGAAGATAAAAATAATGACTACCTCCTAGTTGTTGTAAGGTTTAGAAATAGCTTATGATACACATAACAGTTTTTGACACATAAGCACTCAAACAATGGATATCATTATTCTGGCATCAAGATAAAATCTTCAGTAAAATATTTTAAAAATATGTTTATTATTATAAAATAAGATATACATATAATAAAATGATTCCAAGTAGCATAAAAAGTTATGAAATAAGGAGGGCTTGCCTGCCACCCCAGAGCACCAAATTTACTTCTGACAGTTATTATCATCAACAGTTTCATATGTATTCTTCCAAAATTTTGCCATGGCTATATAGACATGAGTGTCTGTAGCTGTTTCATATTTATACAAATAGACATTTTTTATACACACTTTTCCCTACTTTGTTTTTATTCAATGATATATCTTGAGTTCTGTTTTTTAACACATACAAATATACCTCATTCTTTAAAAGCTGCTTCATATTCTTTTATATAGATGTAACATAATTCATGTAAAAACTCCCTATTGACAGAACCAAGGTTATTTCCAGATTTTGGCTTTTATAAGTAAAATTATAGTAATCATTTTTGTATATATATCTTTGTGTATATGTGTATATGACTAGGTAAATTTCTAAAACTAAGATTACTAGATTAAATAGTTATGTACAAAGAGTTTCTCAGTCTATATTCCCACAAACAGTACTTATTTCTTCATCACCTTCCCAGCACTGTGTTATCAAACTTTTAAATCTTTCTCATTTGATATGTGAAACACAGAATCTTAATATTTTAATTTGCATTTCTTTTACTGTGACTAAAGTAGACATTTTCATTTGTTTATGAGTTACTTGTATTTCTTTCCATCTAAACTGCCTTTTCTTAATCTTTGCCCGTTTCCTATTTATATTAAATTGATTTGTCTTTTTTTATTGATTTGCAAGATTTTTAAAGTAGAGTCAAGAAATTAGGTTTTGACACATGTTACAAATACTATTGACTGTTTTCATACAATGGTTTAATTTATTTTTATATACTTTGTGGTTTTATTTGACTTTCTTTTGGATATTTTCTTCCCCTCAGAGGTTTAAAATTTTTATGTAGACAATATTTTCAATCATTTCCATTATGGTTTTCAGTTTTTGTGTCCTTGCTTTCCTGTTTCACTATTATTTAAAAGTTATCCTATGGGCATTTTTTGACACTTCTACTTTTCAAATTTCCAACATTAAAATTTTTTATTTACAGGCAATAGATTTCTATATAAAAACTGAATAAATAATCTTTCATATAGATTATGAATTAATTTTTAAATAATTTTTATAGCTAGTCCATTGTCTCAATGTCATTCTCTGAATAATTTAGTTTCTTTAGTGACTCACTGGGAATCCAATTCAATGATATGAATATGTTTCTATTTTCCATTTTGAATGCTGTGTTTCTGTTCTACTGTAATTCAAAAAGACTCTGTAAATTTAATATAGTAGGTTAAGTTTACTAACACTTGTTTTCTAGTGGAAATTTTAAGACATATATGCACACATACATAGAATATGTGTGCTGTGTTAGAAAACTGTATCTGATTTACTGATTCAAATAGTCTACCTAAATTGTACACAATATTTACAATAGTTGTCATACTCTTCTTTCTCCTTCAAGACTAAAATTCATTCTCTAACAATACGTTTGAGTCATAAGACTTAACACGAATTCTCTCAGGGAAAGTTCCTGCTGGCTACATAGCGGTTCAGAGAGATGCCTTGCTATGAGAAGGAATGAGATCTGTGTGCTCAACTGAAAGTGTGATTGGATTTACAGATTAACAAAATGAGAAAGATCAAAGCCCTATTATCAGGCAGACCTATAAGCCTAGGGCTTGCTCTTGTAAGAAAAAATGTTCTGTGCCCCTAATCATTCTAATCTTGACCTTACAGAGGGGTTTTGTACTTAAGACAAAGCCATCAGGATGCAAAATTCAATCTCAGTCCACATTACACTTTCTCTTAACATGGGTGAACACACTCCCTTGGTGACTAAATTGGCAACTCTATGAAAATTTCAGGCTTCAAACAGAATTTCTAATTCCATTAAATTGGTGTTCAGCAGAGCACGTTGAGTTTTGCAGCTATTAAAGGGAAGACTAGGCCCACATACTTAATTAATTAGTTTCGTTTTTCCCAAATTCTAGGGACTTTGTTGTTCTCATATTTATGACTTTAGAGCCCCACACTGTCCTTGTCACACAGCAATTTACAGATAAATATTTTTCTTTTAGGCTCAAAGAAAAGTTTGTAGTTCCTGTGCTTTTTAAATCTCACACTATAAAACTATATTTCTTCAACTAAAGGGAATGTTTGGGAAGCTTGAACTTGGCACTATGTAGGCTCATAATGAGGGCCTCACCTTACTGACTCATGTTATTTGGGAATAACATTACCTTAATTAAGACCTGAGCTCTTTCTCATCCTGAATGTTAAGGAGACTCGAGTGTTTTGAAATGTTTGTTTCATCAGAAACTTTGCCATGTATGGACTGTCATCCCGGAAAAACTTGGAATGCATCAAAATGCTTACAATTAAAAACTAATGACAACGATTTAACCTTATTGAAGCAGGGGATGATTCAGGATCAACATGATGCCTTCACAGATCTTGGTACTCACACATATCCCCTTGTCTCTACTGCTATTCTATTTCAGAATCATTTGCTGTATCTTACCTTCCTGAAATTAATCATTCTGTCCTTTGCCTTGGGGTCTGCTTACGCAGGACTCACCATCAGGAAAACCTCATGCCCTTGTTTTTCTTTTCATTTAGCTGCTCCTACTAGCATTTAAAGATTAATATAGATTCAGTTTCTCTGGGATGATATCTTGACTTCCCAAGGCTTGGCTACATGCCCTTCCTGTGGGCTCCCACAGCACCTATGTTTGCTTCTCACAACAGGAAGGAGTTAAGACATTCATTCCTTATCTGCAAAGTGTATTATACTCTGTACACTTTCTCAGTTGGGTCTAGATGGAGCCCCAGAATCCTCTTTTTAAAAACAATTTTATCAAGGCATAAATGATATACTATATACATATCATATACTATATATGTTTAAACTGTACAAAATAATAGATTTTTGTACATGTGTGTACACCCATGAAACTACTACAGTCAAAATTTTAAAAATATATCCATCAAATCCAACTATTGCCACCTATACTCTTATAGTTTTTTTCCTTTTGCTGCTTCCCTGTTCTCTACTGTACCCCACAATCATATAGCATATATCCTTGGTTTCTCTGGCTTCTTTCACTCAGCCTAATTATTTTAAGATTCATCCATATTCTTGTGTGTCACCAGTTGATCGTTACTTTTTACTTTGCAAGTCACAGATCTGACAAAGACTCCATCAAGAATACACATAAAGAATTCTTCTTTTCATTGAATGTCTTTGTCTGGTGTGGGCATCAGAATAATGCTGGCCTCCTTGATGTCCTTAAAGGACCAGGTTTGGGTTTCATCAATTTTCTCTACTGCTTTTCTGTTTTCCATATAAATGATACCTGCTTTGATGCTTATTATTTTCTTTCTTTTATTTACTTTGGGTTTAATTTTCTCTCCTTTTTCTAGTCCTCTGAGGTGGAAGGTGAGGTCACTGATTTGAGATTTTTCTTTTGTTCTACCAAAGGTATTCAGTGCTATAACATTTCCCTTGAGTACTATTATAAGGTCATCCTAAAATTTTGATACGTCGTATTTTCATTTTCACTCAGTTCAAAATACTTTGGAATCCCTCTTTAGATTTCTTCTTCGACTCACTGTTTACTTAGAACTGTGTTATTGAGTTTCCAAATATTTATGGATTTTTCCAGCTGTCTTTCTATTATTGATTTCTAATTTAATTCTATCAGGGTTAAAGAAAATACTTTGAACGACATGAATCTTTTCAATTTAATGAGACTTGCTTTATGGCCAGAATACAGTCTATCATGGTAAATGTTCCATTTGTACTAGAAAATAATGTATATTATGCCTCCTGGGTGGACTATTCTATAAATGTTAAGTAGATCAAGTGAGTTTAGAGTGTTTTTAAAGCCTTACTGATTTTCTGTCTAGTTGTTCTATCAGTCATGGAGGAGTGTCAAAATCTCCAGTTTTCATTGTGGATTTATTTATTTCTCTTTGCAGTTTTCTCAGGTTTTTCCAAGTACTTCAAAGTTCTATTAGTAGGTGCATTCAATATCATTAGATTGACTCCCATTACATTATAAAATGACCCTCCATATCTCCAGTAATATTCTTTGCTATGAATTGTCTGGTATTAATTGTCTGGTCATTCTAGCTTTCTCTGATTAGTGGTAGCCTGATATATCTTTCCCTCCTTTTTACTTTTAATCTATTTTTTTTGGTCTTTATATTTAAAATGGATTTCTTGTAGGCAACATATAGTTTAATGTTGTTTTTTGTTTTTTAAATTCAGTCTGTCAATCCTGACTTTTACCTTTGGGTGTTTTCACCAGCTACATTTGATATGATTATTGATGTGGTTGGGTTTAAATCTACTGTCTTGCTGTTTGTTTTTTATTTGTCCCAATTGTTCCTTTTCCTTTGTTTCTATCTTCTTCTCGGTTATTTATTTTTTATGATTTCAGGTTTTTCGCCTTGTTGGACCAATAGACTTGGCTCTGTTGTTTTACTTTAGTAAAGTATCCATCTTTACCTTATCATGGTCTATGTTTAAGTGATATTATACTACTTCACCTATAGAGTAAAAGAAACTTACCACAGTGTGTTTCCATTTGTCTTTTCTAACCTCTGTTATATTGTTGCCACTCTTTTTACTTTTGCTTATGCTGTAAGCCCCATGATATATAATCATTTTTGTTTTAAGCATTTTATTATTTCTTCAATATATTTACTTCCTACGTAAAAAAATATTATTGCATTTACCTATTAGTTGCCATTCTGGTGATCATTATTCCTTTGTGTAGATCCATATTTCTATCAGATATCACTGTCCTTCTGTTTAAAGTATTTCCTTTAAGATTCCTTATAGTGCAGGTGGTCACCTCAGGGAAATTATTGTCTGGGTTTCCCTCTTCCCGGCATCATGAGTTGTACACTTTCTCAAGGTAGGAAGCTGGAACACTGGTAGGACTTATCTCATTTGCTCCCTGTCTCTGATGGATTACACTCCTTCATTGCCAGATACCCCCTTCATCAGAGCTATTGTTTCATGTGTGTGTGTGTGTGTGTGTGTGTGTGTGTGTGTGTGCATAGTTTTTAGCTGAGAAGCTAAATCTAGTTTTTGGTACCCTACCTTGTTTGGAAGAGGAATATATAAATCCCAAATCTTTTTTACCACCACATTCCCAGTGCTACTAATTGATAAAAGTTGCCACAGCTGATGATTCCTATTTGCTGTCCCCCAAAATGGCCTCTCATTTCTCAGCTGAGAGGTGATCTTTTTCCTGAATTCCAAGGCAAGGTTAAGCACATTTCTCAGGTGCAGCTCTAACAGTGTTATAACATATATAACACTATATATAACATCATACAACAAAGTAGTGTTATGTTTTATGTATACTCTGTCTGTACTATAAGTGCCTTTTGCCTTTTTTCTCTTTCACCAGCTATAAATTCCTGGAGCTTCGAGATTTGTTTTATTCATCCTGTTTCCTCAGACCCTAGTACATGCCTACACATAGTAAGCCCTCAGTTAATATTTATTGAATGAATGATTGAATTAAAATATTAGTTGGCAGATGCTTCTTTTTCTCGGATGGAAGAGTGTTTACTCTGTCACTATAAAGCCCATTTGTGAAGCAGCACCTTCAGTGAAAACTATTGAAGGAATGACCTCACTTCCAAGGTCACTGAAGCGCCTCCTCATAGGGCTCAGTGGCGTCAGGATGCTGCCAGCATAAGGAACAGCAAAATGGCTGCAGGGAGACAACCATGGGTTTCTGCCACTTTGGATGTGTGTTCTCAGAAGTGCCTGTATCCTTTGTTCTGAAGAGAATGTTTTCAACACATTCTAAGGGAGGATTTTAAACAATGTTGAAGACTCACTTCATGACAGCATCTAACTTATACGACTGTAAATATTTCCAGAACACAATAAACTCTACTTCCGCGCCAAGAAGCTTCACGCAGTGTGTCACTTTAGATGGTAATTATATTGCATGTGGGAGAGAGATTGTGTAGCTTCAAAAGTGGAAAGAATATACTGGTGAATCTGTCATCCACCCCCACAGTGCACACTCCCTAAAGAAGAGAATTCTATTATTTCTGGGGCCATCTTCATTTCATATTTATTATTCTTACAAAAAAAGCTACCAGGTAGGATAACTCCTAGGAAGCAAGTGTTGATTTTAATGATAGCAATCTCTTAGAATGTTTTAAATATATAATTTTGCTACTTATTTCTTTTCACCCTTTTGATAAAGGGCAAATCTTAATTGCCCTGTCATATTCGTGTTAGACATGTCATTCAAGTTTTCTGAGCCTCAATTTTCTCATCTAAAAAAAAGATAATTATATCTACCTTACAGAGATCTCTTGTACTCTTAAAACCAAGGAACAAAATTTCTTTACACACTACAAAGCATTGAGCAAATTTTCACTATAAGGCTTGCAGTATAAGGAAGTCTGGTGGTTATTTGTTTTTTTTATCCCAATAATCTTATATATAGCAGGCAAAACATGATCACACTCAGTACATTTTTAAAGAAGGAAGGAACAAGGAGAGCAGCGACAGAAGAGAAAAGAAAAGGAGAGAGGGGGAAGGAAGGAAGGAAAGGGAAGAGAGGGAAGATGGGATGGAAGGGAGAGAGAAAAATAAAGGAATCTGGAAAAGGCAGCAATGAAAGAAGAAAAGAAGGATAAGAGGAAGGGAGAAAGGCAAGGAGAGAGAAAGGGAGGGAGGTAGAGAAGAGTGAGCAGGTAGGAGTGAGAGGGAAAGGAAGGAATGGAGGAAGAAGAGAGGAAGAGTCATGACTATTATGTGACTGTTGACTGATTTTTACTTTGACCTGTACATGATAACAACTGATAATTGCTGTATCTGTACCCCTCCTAGATATCATAAATAAATAACAAAAAAACCCCAAAAACTAATCTTACATGAATTTTAAGCATGGTGTCCTTTTGCTGGGGTGATGGAAGTCATGATATTTGCTATTTTATGAATATTAGTATTAACATTACTGCCTTAGAGGATCAAACCAAAAGGAAAGGGTGAAACCCAAAACAGAGGATGACATTCCCATATGTTGTAGCTAAGTCAAAACTCTAGAGAAAGAGATTAATTCATTAAGGGGGTTGTTCTTTTTTTTCTATTTTCCAGAGTATTTATTCAGGAAATAGCAGGGTACTTTAAAAATCTTCTTAGATTCTGATACTTGAGCTAGAAATACTTTCTTCATTTATTTTGCACTTAAGCATAAACTTAACTAATCAGTGGGAGCACCTAAACAAGCAGAACCAACACAAGTGAATGAATGAACGGTATTTGGATCTTGCTTCCATGAGCAAAACTCAATTAATTCCCTCTGCATGTGTGAGGGAGCGGGTGGTGGGTTTGGCCGTTCTAAAGAGCACACGTTTTTAAAAGATGGTAATGTTATTTATCATACAAACCAATAGTCGTGGAGTTGTATCAGGAAAATGGGGACTTGGTGCTATAGATGTATTTAATGATAGTATTAATAATTGTTGCTATCGCTAATTAAACATCTGCTCTGACCAAATCGCTGCACAGATGCCATCTCATTTAATTCTCATGGCAACACTACGAAGTTAGCATTTGCATCCACAGTTTTGGAATTGAGGACTCAAAGCCTCAGAGAAAATAGTTCACTTTTCCAAAGACCCTAGCCAGTGCCTCTTCTCGTGATGTCCACCTTCCCAGGTCAAAGTGTGACTGAAGATCAAAAACATCCAAAAGGAAACACAAACAAATAAATATCTAGGTCTTCTTTAGTCTCAGCAGACAAAACAAAAAAGAGCTAAGGGTAAATACACACACGTGCACATGTGCGCACGCCCCAACACACACACACACACACACACACACACACACACACTCATTCTATATGAGATGCTTGGCATTGCTGTAAATTCTTTGCCAATGTATTTTAATTAATCCTCTGACACTGACACACTCTTGAGGAGGATATTGTGTTCCTCATTTGACTGGTGAGAAAAGGAAAGTTTGGGAAGGTAAGTTGCCTAATTCCCTGGCAGCGACAGAAGGTGTACTCGAATTCCAGTGCACATGCCTCTGCCTTTTTTCCATGTCATACTGACCTTCACTGCTCCACACACACTTGCAGAGCACTTTCTAGTGAAAAACACTTTGCAAGTGCGAAGCACTTAAAGGCTACAAAGATTAAAGAAGACACATAGCCTTGAACTCAAAGCAAACTCCAATCATTAAGAAAATATTTGATCTGGAGTAACATTGATGGGGAAATGTGAGGTGGTTAAGAAAATAGTCCTTTGTGGTCATGAACTACTTAGAACACTAACTAGAGGCCTTTTCCCTATTGGGCTAATCTCTGATAAAAAGGGGGCCTTGGTAGCACAGTAGCAGGAGATGAACTTTTATAATCATGGTGTATCCATGGCAAAGGGGACAATCCCTCCACTCCACTGGGCAACAGATTTTTGAGAGGTGACGCCTTCCTACATGCTCTCAGATACCCCTTATCATAGCTCTGTGGATGGGAACTTATTTGTTTATTCAAGTGAGGAAACTAAGGCTTATAAGGACCAAGGGATCCCATTGGGTCACCCAGGTAGTAAGTGGTAGAGGCAGGGTTCAAACCAATGTCTACCTTACTCTAAAGACCTGATTTTCCCACTATCCTCCTTATGTATATGTGGGGAGCAGGCTGTGAACTGACAGGGTCAGTTCAGGGAACCTTCCACCCCCACTGATCCAAAAAGAAAAAAGAATAGCTGAAGCCGCAGGAGCTTCTGCAAAGTGCACAACAAAATATAACCTGCTTGTGCACTTAGAGAAGTGCATAACAGGATGTAATTTACTAATTTCTAACCCAATAAACAGACCCCCTGCAGCTGCTTGCTACTATATAAACTTCCTGCAAAAAATAAATGTGCCATTGCTCCACCATCAGGGGTCAGTGGACCTCCTGATCCCAGCTTTTGGAAGATGCAACTTTTCCTTTCCTCCCAAGCACGTGCACACACGATGGATGGTAGGAAGGGACTGAGGGGAGGTAGGTGCCCTCAGAAGGATGGCGTGGTGAATTCCTGCACTGAAGAGAGCCAAGGGGGGCCTGTTCTTGGTGACAGCTCATTGCTCCCACTGAGAACACTGGGAAACCAGAAGGGGAAGTAGCTCTTGCCTTAAAAGTTCACCAAACCTGGCTTCACTATGTCCAAGATCCCAGCACACTACAAAAGTAAAATTGAGTTCAGCTTAATTGGCATAGATCATAAGTTCCCAGCTTTCAAAGGCTTAATTCAAATGCCAGCTCATCCCCCAAACTTTTCTAATTACCCTCCCCTCACTGATAACACTAGGAATTTCTTTTTTTCTACACATGTTTATTGAGCACCTACCATGCACCATTGTGCTAGGCATATCTGTTTATTCATTTACCTGTATTTCCATTTTATAATGCTTATCGCTGATCATGTTGCATCATAATTATTGTTCTAAACATCTGCATCACAAACTACCAAGGACAGTCTTTGCTCAGTATTCTTAGCTTTTAGCAGAGTCGGGGCATACAGTAAGTGCATAGTAAACGTTTGTTGGATGAAGGCATTCAGAAAAAGGACCAACGATTTCAAGTGGAAATGATCTTAGCAACTTACAGGGAAAAGGAAACCAAAGGTTTAGTTGATCCGCCTATGAGTCCTAAGTGGTAATCTTACACCCCCTGGAAGGAACCAGTGGGTAAATGTTACGGAAGGCAGATGACTGTACTTAGGAAGGTAGTGGTTTCTTCCTATTAAGTTATCCAATTGTGGGATGGGAAGTATCTAGAAGTAATTTACTTTGTTTAAGCAAAGTATAATGCATTTTTCTACCTGGAGTAATCTTGCAGGATTTCTCACATTTATTTGACATGGACTTAGCTCTTTTAACATTGGTATCTGACATCCTATGATCAGGAAGGCTTTATGGACGGAATAGCATTTATGTTAGGCCTTACATGAAGCAGGCGAGTTCGTGATAGAAAGCCCCTCACCTCTCCCCATCCAGACCCTACTCCTGTATGCTTAATGCAGCACTGGGAGGGGGACTTCAGTTGACCTGTGACCTACATGTGAGCTCATCATCCATGAGATGAGCAGAGAGGTCCAAACAAGGAAACAATCTCCACTAGCCCCTTTTACAGTCGTGACTGCCAACTTCACCTTTCCATTCTCAGGTCATTCTCAGCCTAATTTCTTCTCTCACACTTCTGTTTCAAAAGCCCCAAGCCTATGTTGCTGATTGAAATTTTAGAAAAGTTATTGCACTCCTTAAAATAAAATAAAAATAAAAATAATTTAAAAATCACAAACTGTTACTAAATTCTTGTCAATTAAAATGTAGTGGAAAAATGTTGGCTCTGAAACAAAGAGATCATTTGACTAGTGCCGGCTCAGCCACTAACAAGCTGTGTGCCTTTAGGAAAGTCAGCTCACCTTTCTGGGCCTCATCTGTAACATGAGGAGACTGATTTACACAATCTCTCAAGAATTTTCCAACTTTAATCCTAAATAAATTAAGTAGCATTATTTCTTCTGCAGCCTCAGTTCCAACGAATTGCAAATTTACACACTAAAATGATACAAAGAAGCCTGAGTGCCCAGGGAAATTTCTAAGTTATTGCAGCAGGGTCTAAATGAGAATTAGGAGAAGCAAAGTGAACTGGTAGGTGTCAGCCTGTGGCTGGGGATGCTGAGGAGTTGGGCTTTATCACACAGAATGAGCAAAGGGTGGGCTTCTTCACGTGTTTCCCATGCCCCCCCCTTCCAGCCAACCTGTAAAGGGGCACTCAGGCATCAGAGCAGGCTGATTGCAGTGCTGAGCTCCAGCTTTGCCTCTTGCTCAGGCTCACTTTACACAACCTCATCCATGTCCTCTGGGAGCCTTGTCTGGCCTAGTTTGATCCAATCTAGAACAGCAGCAGTGGTGTTAGCAGCACAGAAGTGGATCCAGCAGTGCAGAGTTTGCTCAGAAGAAAGGAGATAAGTGACATGATGACATGTGCACTTGTATCTGAATGACAAAGTACAAACAGGTTTTGACTATGCCGTCCCAGCTGTTACTCTGCATGTTTCCTACCCATCCCAGGAGGCTTATAAAGAACAACACCACCAGGTGGTTATTGCTGAGAAAGAGGCTTTCCATGGGGAAAAAAAAAATGGATATGGATATACAATATACTTATGACTACATATTATAAGATCATGTAATATCCTCAACTGTCGGTCCCTAGAGAGTGAGCTCCTTGCAGGTGGGGATCACGTGAGTGATATTGCCACATCCCAGCTCCCAAAGGACAGCACAAGCAGAGCTGGTCTTCAATACAGTCAGGGAAACAAAAGAAAAGTTGAGAGTCATTTTTGTTTTCAGGCTATTGGATTATAAATAATATTCTTTTTTTTCAAAAGTACCCATAGTATTGTATGTTGGTGTTTATCTAGAAGTGGGTTGCCTGCAGTATGGCCTATCTACTTGCCCTTGAGTTCTTTGACTGGAATTTCCTCCTTTGCCTAAATAGATAATTAATTTGCTCATCTCTTGACCATATCGCTTACATGGTACCACACAGCGTCCAATCTGAGAAGGCCTTCCTGTAGTCAGCTCTCCCTTCCCTAGTGTTAGTAGCTCATGTTTCATAAATCTACGAACAATCTCATGCACTCTTAAATCTCTTTCTGATACTCCCTCGCTATGCTAGGCATCTTTGGGCAAATCGTTTAACTTACTGTTTTCCGATCTGCACTATACGGATAATAATAGGGACTATCATAGTTTTTTAATAAGGTTTAGATGAGTTAATTCATATAATATATTCAAAACAGGACCTGACAAATAATGTGTTCAATACGTTTTAACATTTATTTGTAGTAGCACTTTCCTCACACCCCCTTTCTTATGTAAAACTCTTGGTAAAGCCATTTTGATAAATTAGCTTATTTTAAAAACCAAGTACTTGTTCTTTTGCTGTTTTCAGTTTTATGAAACAAAACTCATAGATACAGGCAATAGTTTAGTGGTTACCAGAGGGTAAGGGGTGAGGTGGGTGGCAGATGAGGGTAAACCGGGATCAAATACATGGTGACAGAAGGAGAACTGATTCCAGGTGGTGAGCACACAATGTGATATATAGATCATGTATTACAGAATTGTACACCTGAAACCTATGTAACTTTACTAACCATTGTCACCCCAATAAACTAATTGAAAAAAAATCTATTACATAGGGGGTATATGGGAAATCTCTGTAGCTTCTCCTCAGTTTTCGGTTAACTACTCTTAAAAAAAGTATTAATTTAAAAAAACTTTTAGAATCAATTCCTTTGAAGACTAGTTTATATAAAATGAAAACCCTTGTGGGAGAGGGGGAGGTCACTTTTTCTATCACATGTTCTTAAAATAAGTTACAAATTTGAAAGTTTTTCTGAATCCAGTCTCCCCAGTGATACACAGCTCTTACAACCTTATGAAATATGTTCAGCCTTATTGTGTATGACTACTGTAGCTATTGAAGTTCTCTTAACATTTAATGTATTTAATCTATTTAAATGTAATTAAATCTAATTTAAATGAAAACAACTTAAAATAAAAATTTAAAGGAAATGTCATCAAGACAAATTTCCTAAAAAATTTTAAATGACCAAAAGTAGATCAAAGAAGAAAAACATCTGAATAAAAAACAATTCCCTCATTCATTAAAATATGATCAATGTGATAGTTATTAGAAACTTAAAAGTGAGGAGGACGTTTTTAGATGACTTTTCTTTAAAAGATGTCTTAAATTTTCAAAGAAAAGGATCACAAAGAGTTGAAAAGGCACTCAATCTCTTAATATGAAAATAAAAACAAATGAAGAGTAACAAAAAAAGTCACTAATTTCCCTATCATTTTTTGAATGACGTGAGATAAAAAGTAAAATCTCCCAACTCTGCTTGTCCAATTCCTATTGTAAAGGTAACCACTGTTAACAATGTGGTAGCCTTCCTTCAAGACTTTTTTTCTACACTGGTATACATTTATCTTAGTTAGTTAGTTAGTAAGTTAGTTAGTTAGTTAGCCAGTTAGTTAGCTAGTTAGCTAGCTAGGTAGGTAGGTAGGTAGGTAGGTAGATAGGTAGGTAGGTAGCTAAAGATATCATGCCACCAGCACTATATTGTAACTTGTCATTTATACACTATTGCATGGGCATATTTTCCTATACATACGTATATCTCATTCTTAAAGGCCCTACCCTTTTCCCTGGTGTGGATATACCACAATTATTTAAGCCCGTCTGAATGGGAGTCAAATCCTAGGTGATCTCATTTATTCTTAATCCTCTTTTTCTACTCCTTTGCTCTGCTGTGCATCCTTGGACAAGTTACTTAACCTTTTCAAATAATCATTCAAGTAATCATTTCAAATAATCCTTTGGAAATTATTTTAAGTATAATTTTAATTAATTTTCATTCTTTAAAACATCAATTAGATAATAAAATATTTTAAGACAGGGATCATATTCTAAGCATCCTTGCACCACGTGCCTCCAAAGAGGATTTAATGTTACTGAGGAAAGACGGAAAGGAAGGGGGAAAGGGCAGTGTTGGCTTGGGTTTACTCTTTTCATTTGAGGCCCTCTCATCTATCTGCTGTCCTTCCTGTAGGTATGAGGAAGAAGAGCACTACAGAAGGTGAGAGGGTGTAGACAGCCTTGTGCAGGCTGGTTCTGTGCACTGGGGCGGGGCCTGTCTGCTCATCCTGCGAGCGGATCCAGAGCAGAGAGGCAGTTAGCAGGGGCTGCGATCTTCCGAAGGCCGCCGGCCACCAGGTACCACACGGCTGCTTCTCCATTGTGAGTGCCCTGAACTCCAGGCAAACCAGTACATGTTCAAATGTCAGAATGGAACAATTTCCAAAGCCAAACAAAAGTTATATTTGGATTAGCCATAGTATCGGCTCCTTCTGTTAGCTTGGATGATTCAGAAGGAATGCATGTGTGAAGTTAACAAGTCTATTACAACTTCTGACATCTATAACCTTTTCTTTAGTTAGCACACAAAACGCCTCTATAATTCTTGCTGTTTTTAACCCCTGAGTGACAATAAAAATGAAGTGTATGTGTGTTCTCTCACTGAAGAAGCAGCATCTTCCATTGCTGTAAGCAAAAGGGGCGGCATTTGGACAATGTGCAAAAATGATGGGAGGGGAAGTGCCGAGGGAGAAGGTCAGCCTCGTGCCCTGTTATGTAACTGGACTATCAAGAAATAGGAACAAGAAGCCTTATGTCTCCATGACCTTTTCGCTTTGCTCCTCAAGGCTAAGTTGTTCACTCACTTCATGTCTCAACTCCAGGTTCCCTAAGTTTAGATCCAGTGTTCGCCCCAGGCCTATCAGCTGTGGCTGTGAACAAAACAAAATTTGTTAAAGAGATTCAGGTTGGATGACAATGATTGAAATCTCTTGGGACAGGGTTTGATGCCATTGAAAGAAAGGGACAAACTTAGAATGTGGCAGAAAGGCATCTTGGGGAGGTGGCCCAGCCTGCTTAGCTGCTATACCAGTATGGCCAGACTATCTCTAGAGGCCCCTCCTACCATCTCACCAAACATCCTCTGGTCTTTATTTAGTTCCTCTAAAGGGCTTTGGTCCAGAAAAATGAGATATGTGTCACTTGGATTCTGGTATTATCAGTCTACTGTGAAAACTCCAGCAAACTGATTACCCCAGAGCCTGCTTTCCTGTGTATTAGGAAAGCATTTTGATTCTGATCTTCAGGCATCCGTCTCTCCCCTCCCTTCTGTGTAATGAGAGCTATAGCTAGTTGTCCAGTGTATCGACAAGAACCGCCTGACTCACCTAGTTGCACCTTTAGGACAGCTGAGCCTCAGGCTTCAAACTGTACTGGTTGCTCAGATCTTCCAAATTGGATGTTCCTAATTCTGGATTCAGCAACAAGGGGAGCTAGGGACAGGTCATCTTATTGCATTTTTGTTTTCTTAATTTGGAGTCAAGTAATTTTGGTAGCAATTACAATTTGCTAAATTATATTTCCTCAAGGGCCCCACCGATGCCCTGAAAAAGGCAACAGCACAGCCTGCTACACACCACTCAACATATCACATACGGAGGCATCTTAGAACAAAGATGAACCCTCCATGATTACAACATGAAAGAAGCTGACTCAAGATCAAGGTAAGTCACGCAAATGCTGAGCATTTTGAAAAAAAAGCAGAGGCAGAGATATGACAAAAAGTTAGTACTCGGGTAGAGGCACTTCAGCATGACTTTGAAATAGAAATAAAATATAATAGCATTTGTTGTTGTTCCAAATCCATTCTTCCTTTCTGTGGCACTGGTACCCTCATTTTCCTTTGGCAGGGCCATTGCTCACATACTATCACTTCATTTTTCAGGTAAAGCTGATTTCATGCAGAGGACACAAGGGTGGAACAAGTGGCCCAGACTAGCCTAGTCACCTCATTCCATCCTGCTTGTCACAGTATGCTTTTAAAATGGACACATGTTCCAAGGCAGGTACCTCAGAGCCAAGAAGACACAACCTGAGGACTTCTTTTTGAGCACTCCAAAAAGCAGACTCTCCCAACTCCTACCTTGGGATGAGATAATGTAAATGTAAGCTTCTGTGGTGTGTCTGTGCAGAACTGAGAATAAAATCAGCTCTGAAAAAGCAGAATCAGAAGATGGGTCCAGGAGACATTGTTCGAGCCCAGAATCAAGCTGTACTTAGAGAATAACTAACCATGGATTTTTCAGTTTGCATCAGGCAGTAATTTTTTCTTTAGCATAAGCTAATACCCCAGTGGCAGGAGAGAAAGTCTTATCAAGATTGGCATTTTTCAATTCAGGAACTATTACCTGAAACACCAACCCAAACTTTTCTGCTTCTCATTTAAGTCCATTCTTAGATAGACAATAACCTTTCAACACCTCCACAAATTAATCTGTCACTCCCCTAGGTCACCCAATGAAGCACTGGAGTATATTCTGTGTTTGTATAAAATTCTTTCACATTGAATTAAAATCTGGCTACAGTAGCTCAATTACAATTAGCATGCTTATGTGCGGGGAACAAACACTACAGTAACTGAGGAGGAAATCCAAGCAAACGGAAGTGCCTACTTATCACCTATACATGAACCTTTTAAGAAAAAAGTTGAAGCCTCATCTTTAGACTTCCCACCCCTCATCCCATTTGCTATGACCATTGTAAATTTATTAGTGAAATCATTTTTTCCATGTTATCATAACAGACTGGATTAGAAGATGAATAAGTGAGTTAGATGCAAACCTCAACATGTAGCCTGGTGGGAAATCCACCTAATAGTGTTATTTTATAACCATTGGCAAAAAAAACTGACCCAATTAAATCCATTCTTTGGAAAAATATAAATACCATACTAGCAAAAAATATTACTGACTTGAACCGGTTCTCCCAAGCAATACTAAACTTTCTAAGTTCTGCCTGTTGTCTGTCTCAGCCTCCAAGCAAGTGAGGCATTTAGTCTCTATAATTTCCAAAGCTACTATTTGCTCCCATGTGTTCTTATAAAAATCTTTCATCTATGAATATAATTTATATGAGTATAGTATCAGAGTCTGGTCAGAAAAAAAATAAGTCATGTATTTCAATTGAAAAACAAATTAATGTAAGAGTTTGGTTAACAAGAGAAAAGGTGAAAAGGGAATGTTGAGGCAACACTGAGATAGTTTTGCAGGAAACAGCTACCATCTCTTAGGAGGGGCAATAATGGGAAGAAATTGGAGCTATTAGAACTGAAAAGCTTGAGGAAGAAACCATGTGGAGTTGGGGCTCAGACCTCTGAGAAGGGGTTGCAACCTGGCTAGTTTTGTTATCTTTGTGAAGACACGATGAACTTGGTTCTGAGAGTGTGGGAAAAACAAAATATTGAGACTGGAAACAGTCCCCCACTGCCAAGGTGAAGAGCCCATGCTCAGACAATGCTGACAGAAAGAGCAAGCATATGGAAAGGTTAAGTTTTCTCTTCCTTCCTTCTGTCTTCCAGTCTCCTTCAAAGGTCCACTATTGGTGGAACCCAGTAGAAAGCCAGCTGGTAAAGAATGAATGTGGTGTATATAACGGAATCCCAGTTCCTGTATCACAAAGAAAAGCATAGAATAGTGGGCTTGGAGCTGAGAGGCCATAGCTTCATATCTGGCACACAATCATCCTTGTAAGGACTTGACCAATGCCAATACTTATATAAAATTAAGACTGTAAGTATGTAGGGGCAGCTGGTTAGCTCAGGTGGTTAGAGCTAACCACCTGTGCTCATCACACCAATGTTGCCGGTTCGATTCCCACATGGGCCACTGAGCTGCGCACTCTACAATTAGATTGAAACATCTACTTCACTTGGAGCTGATGAGTCCTGGAAAAACACACTGTTCCCCAATAAAAAGTTTAAAATATATATATATCTCCAAAGTACCTGTCACTAAGGAATCCACTGACTCCTCAGTCTTCTGGGGACAGCTGTTCTTCAACAATTTTTATAAAATGGTAGTAATGGAGGTTGGCGTTTTAATACCTTTCTTACATACTATATGATTGACATCCAGAGACTTCTTCATATTTTCTGGAAAGCTCAGGAGCCATTTGTTTTTCCCTGATCACATCTATTTTTTTTTTTCTGCTCTTCTTCTCATTGAAGTCTCACCTAGGAATTTTTCCAACAGCTTTGTATCATTGCAGATAAGAAATGGGGCCATTTCTCCTTTAAAACTCCAAAGGAACACTAAGAAAAAAATTATTATCAAAGGTTTGGAGAAATGAGGGGGTTTTGTGATAAACAACGGAAAAGTATATTTAGATATATTTTTTTTTGTAGCAGCCCCTCCCTCATTTCATCCATGTGGAATCCCTCTCTGGCCTTATTTCCTGTTTGAGGGCTCTCCCAGGGAGCTTCTAGTCTTCTGCCTCTCCCCCTTTTTTTCATTTCCTGATCTCTTTACTGCTTTTCTTCTGGGATCCCCCTGAAAATTCAAAATTCTTTATTATTATTTTCAACGAGTCAACTCTTGACTCCCACTGCCACGTTTCATTCCAGACCATGCCCTTAGGGAGACTTCATTTTTACACTCAAACTCAATGGAGGTTTAGTATTCTGCCCTGAGATTAATTTTTTATTTCTTAGAAGAAACAGCTGTAGTTTCCCTTCTTTCTTTCTTTCTTTCTTTCTTTCTTTCTTTCTTTCTTTCTTTCTTTCTTTCTTTCTTTCTTTCTTTCTTTCTTTCTTTCTTTCCTTCTTATTAATCTTTTTGTTTTGAAATAATTATAGATTCACATACACTCTAAGAACTATTTATTGGGTTGTTGGAAAAGTCATGATGTATTTTTGCAACAAAAAACAGAAAAAATACGTCTTGACTTTTCTGACAACCCAATAATACAGATAATCCTGTGGACCCCTACTCAGTTTCCCCAATGGTAACCTCTTGCAAAACTATGGTACATTATCATAATCAGGATATTGACATGGCTACGGACAAGATACTGAACACTTCCATCACCATAAGAATCCCTAATATTGCTCTTTTATAGCCACACCCACTTCCCTCCCACCCTGACTTCCTTTATAGTTCTGACAACAACTAACCTATTCTTCGTTTCTATAACTTTGTCATTTGAAGAATGTCATATATAAATAGAATCGAACATTTTATAACCATTCAAGCTTGACTTTTGTCACTCAGGGTGGTTTTTAATTTATGTTTCTTTCATGGCTAATATTGAACATTTTGTCATATGCTTATTTGCCATCTATATACCTTATTTGGTGAAATGTCTCTTCATATATCTTGCTGATATTCTAATTAGATTGTTTATTATTTGTTTTATTAGCTACTGAGTTTTGAGAGTTCTTCATGTAAATTAGATACTAGTCCTTTGTCGAATAAGTCAGATGTAAATATATCCTCCTTCTCTCCAATTTGTCTTTTCATCTTCTTAAGGGGACCTTTTGCAGAGTAAATTTTTAAAATTTTGGTGAAGCCCAATTTATCAATTCTTACTTCTATAAATTATACTTTTGAAGTCAAGTCTAGAAACTACTTGCCTAGCTTTTAATCATCAAGGTTTTATCCTATGTTTTCATTCTAAAAGTTTTATAGTTTACATTTAAGGTCATACTTCATTTTGAGTTACTTTTTATAGAAGGTGTAAGACTTAGGTCAAGGTTTATTTATTTATTTATTTATTTTTATTTTTTTGCCAGTGTATGTCCAATTGCTGTCTTCGGTCTTTGTCAGCTCCATGTCAGGAGTATATAAGGAAAACAAAACAAAACAAAACAAACAAAAACAAACAGGAACTTGCCACTGTGTAGCTCCTCAGGTATGAGGCCCCTAGATGGTCTGTCCTCTTGTTACTTTTAAGAGTATACTTATGTTTGTTTCATGTGTAATTTATAGGACTTTTAGTTGTATTTATGATATTAATAGAAAAAATTACATTTACTGCATGTTTCCAGAGGTGGAAGTCCCTCATTATATTTTTAAATTGCATTTTATTTCACTGTATGAGTTAATTTTTAGTACCTGCCAGATACCAAATAATATCCCTTGTGGATAAACTAACATAGGTGTTTGTGATTATGATTATAGTAACTCAGTTCTCAGCCAAATCCAGCTTTACATTCATGTCTTTAAATATGCTGTCATGATTCTTGCCCTTAGCAGACTCTGAACTTTAGATGTGGAAATGTATAATATTTGACACCAATTAATTATTATCTGGAAATAGCCCTTTCCAGCGCTATTTACCCTTTTTCTTTTGGTAACTTCTCTGTTCTCACTCCGGTAATAGAAATGGACTAATGGCTCACACTGGCCCAGTTTCTCATCCCCTGGCCATAGTGACTGGTTCAGAGATGGGAGTGCTTCTTAGGCTCATCAGAGTTTTGTCTGCATTTTACCTGGCTAGACTATTTACTTTTCTCTCTAGTCAGAAGATGTAAAGTTAGGTTCTTTGAAAACCAAGTGGGCACATTCCCACATGAGGTGAAAGGAAATTAAGATGATACTATTTTTTAAAATCATCCCTCTACTTGATTCTCTTCCCATTGCATCATAAGGCAAGAATCTATATCATTCATTATCATATCCCAAGCACTGAGCATCTAGTAAGCGCTCAGTAAATGTGGGTGAATGACTAAACAAAGGAATGGACACTTCTGACTCTATAAGGCAAAGCCCATAGGAAAATGTATGAGAAAAACAGGGAAGATTGCGAACATTCTCTCTTTCATTTAATGACTTAAGATTATTGAGGGCAACTAAAGAACATGATTAATAACTGTTTGGGTGATGTTATGTTCCCGATTTTCTGTTTCACTGTGGGAATAAAGCTCAAGTTCAGACCCTGAGAGACACACAGTTCCCCTTACCTCTCATCAGAAAGAAATCCTGCTCTCAGAATCATCGCCAAAGGAAATGCTTTTTTAGCTCTGTCTCTCAGTTGCTCCTTGTCTGGATGTCTGATGGTGAGGTCGCTGACAGCCCTGGCTCGCTGCCTTGTGTATTATAACTTCCTCATCAAGAAAATGGTGCACAACCTGATTTCAAGTTACTGGCTGCAATGGTATTTTTCCTTATAAGTGATCTCTTCATTTCCTGGATTTTGCTCACCCTGAACTGTACCTGATGTTCTGGGCTTGGGAAAAATCACATTACTGAGTTCCTAAACTTTAAGGAAAATTACCCAGGGATCTTATTAAATTCCAGATTTTTTGCAGTAGGACTAGGGTAGGGCCTGAAATACTGTATTTCTTATAAGCTCCTAGCTGATGTGCCTTGTTTACCCACCAAACTTTGAGTAGGAAAGGCATGGCCATTTTGAGCCTCATTGTTCTTAACTGTAATCCTTTACCCTGATGATTTGTAAGAACTGAAGCATTTAATGTAAATAAAAGGTACTAAGAATTTGCAACTCATTACACATCCATAAATCTAATGTTTTTGCTTATTTTTGCCTGCCCTTGTGCTCACCTTAGCTCAGCTATTCTCAATATCAAGAATCACTCCCAAGTGGACATATAAATGCTAAGACTCCGGGGGCAATGAGAGATCCACTGGCTCAGAATAAACATCCCTGCTGGCGTTGATGCCTGAAATTCTCAATTGTATTCTCATTCATAACAGAATAAATAGTGTGGAGGGAACATTAGGAAGTGTCTTACAGGAGTGGATTCCAAAACCAGCTGAGAGGAAGAATTATCTGAGGACTGATGAAAGTACAAAGACCCACCCTGGACTCATCCACAAATTCTGACTTTAGAGAGATGTCCACGAATCTGTGTCAAGATGTCTTCCAGATGATTCTGACGTAGCCATTCTCAGATTCCATTTTGTATCTGTTGAGCTCTAACTCTGTCATTTCAAAATAAAAGGACCAAAGCCTGCTGAGCTGGCTGTGTCTTTTTCCTATTTTTTTAAAAACAGGGAACTTGGATACTTGTACCATAGTGGGGCTCAGGAAAACCAGAAAACTAGAAAGGTAGATTTTCACTTAAGACAGAAGAAAGTCCTAAAATAAACAGAATGAAGAAAGCCAAATCTCTTCACAGCAGCCACAATCTAAGAAATCAGAAGGGGCATTTAACTTACCAAATGAGGACAGAATCAGGGACAACGGGCCCCTTTCTGCATCCGATGTCTTTCCCATTTGGGGAGTATCTGACTCAGACTATGGAAACTGCACAGCCAGATACTGTCTTTCCCCTGGGAGCTAAGGTAGAGGCAATTGTTTATGGTGAACAAATCAGACAATTCTACTCAAGATATTAAACTTTAAATAAGTGAGGCAAAGGCAAATGGCTGATTTGAATTATTTCTATTGCAGTCGAGGGGAGCTGAAGTGGCAAAAGCAGCATCCTGGCCAGACTGTTCTTCATAAAAAATGACCTTCCTATTTCTGGGTTCTGTAGAGCTCATTTGGTTCTTATTTGATTGCCTAGTCTGGTTCTTCAGGCACTTAGCAGGTCTACAGGCCTCCAATATTCTTTGAATAAATTCTCTGGTACTTAAGAAGTCAGTCAATCTCTGTTGCAGCTCGCAACCGAAGGCACTCTAATGGATTAAGCAGATATTAAAACCATAGTATGAAAACAGGAGTCCACTATCATGAGATGAAAATAAGTTCATCATTGTAGAAACAAATGGAATTATGGGTAAGGTGTAGGTTCTAACTAATAATTTATGATAATTCCTGGTATTATACCTGGCTTTATGAGCTGGCCATATATATGGCTAGGTTGTCTTTTAAAAAGCAAAAAGATTTGTACACTAAACATCTTCCTTCCCATCTTTGACTTTTCAATTGTCCGCCTTTGGTATCATCTCAAGTCTCCACCACCTTATTCATTTATTCAGCAAACACACATTGAGGCCTGCAATGTGCCAAGGCTTTGTGCTCAGCTCTGAGAAACAAAGATAGAAGGCAAAGTCTAGTCTCTTGACAAGCTCTCAGTCTAGTGAAATACACTCATAAATGATCACAGTTATGGAAACCAGGTTTGTGCAATGTAAGAGGACTCAGCATGCCTACAGAATTGGGAAGAGGCCTAAATTAAAAGATCAGTTATTTAATTTATATCCTAAAGAATGAGTAGATGTTTTTAAAGTGGGAAGAATGGGGGCCGGCCGAGTGGCTCAGTTGGTTGAGAGTTGGCTTGGGAGCACGAGCTCTGAGCAGCAGGGCCCCAGTTCGGATCCCACATGAGGGCCAGTGATGCTGCGCCCTCTACAGCTAAGATGGTGAACACAGCTCGACCTGGAGCTGGGTTGCCATGAGTCGCCAGCGGTGGTGTAGGCTGCAGTGGGCTGCCATGAGCTACCATGAGTGGCCAGTAGTCAGCATGAGTGGCCGGCAAAGCCACCATGAGCCACCGTGAGTGGCCATCCAATGGCCGACGAGCGACTGCCTCACCCAGGAAGAGCGCAATGATAATACCAACATGGGCCAGTGAAGCAACGTCCTCCACAACTAGACTGAAGAACCAAAGGACAGCAACTTGTCTGTTCCCCATCGCCGATTCCAACGCTATTCCCATCCCCCAATTCCCCAATAAAATCTGAAAAATAATAATAATAATAATACAAAAATAAAGTGGAAAGGATGGAGGATAAGGCAGGCATTTCAAACAGAGGCAACTAAATATGACCTACATTAAGGCATAAGCATTTTGAGGAGAAAGAAGTTTAAACACAAGAAGGGAGTTCTATAGGGTTATGCAGAGGATATGAATCTCAGTCTACAAACTCAAATAGGCAAAAACATAACTTATTTTCCTATGTGTAAATTCATTTTCTGTTTTGATTTCCCATTTGGCCAATTGACAGAAATGAAATCTTACTCAATTCAGAGTCTCCCACTCATGTGCTTTGATTGGATATACGTTCTGTGATGTTACACAACGCCAACCCATGGTGAGGAGGGAGATGTACCTCGAGTTTTCCTATGTGCGCTTTCGTTTTTGGTCCCTAGAGGTCACTGCGGAGTCCTCTTTCTCCCTGAAGGCCTGTCCAGGCTGTCTCTCCTCTCTGCTGTTTCTGCTCCCATCTTTAGTACATAGGAAATAAATGGTCACCCCAAGATCACTCTGGAGCCTAAGGAACCACAGAGGGGTTCCATAAAGGTCTCTGAATATCTTTCACTACCTTTTCTACTCTACTCTTCCCATGAAATGGAAGGTGATGAGAATTTAGGGTCTTCGTGGGTCCCGAGACTTTACTTTACGGATGGGAGGCACAGGCCCTCTCACACTTGGATGGCCAAACCTGTTTGAGCGTCTTATTGTCCCTCTGGGGTTTTTGTTGCTTTGGGAAAGGGGGCGGGGGGAGTGAAGGGGAGGGTAGAAGGAAAGGACATTGGAGCAGAATAGAGGAGTAAAAATAGATTTGACAAACCATTCACTTCTAAATCACTTTTTTTCATATGCCTTAACTGTTTAAAAATTTCCTCTCTCCCTCTCTCTTTCCCTCTCTTTCTCTCTCCCTCTCTCTCTCTCTGCATTCTGTTACATTTCCTTTTGGGCCAATGGATGCTGCTGATCTAGTTAGCCAAACAGGACGGTCACAAGGTATATGGAAAAGACACAAGGAGCTTTAAGAATCTTATCTGCCCACAGTTATAAATATAAATGACTAACAGTTCAGCACAATTTGATACATATTATGAATTACAATGTGATATATGGTTTGAAAATGCAGATATTGAAATCAAAATGTATGTATTCCTGACATTTCATTGATTGAAAAAGAATGATACAAAGCTGCAATGCACAGTATGATTCCATTTTAAGTACAAATGTATAAGAAAGGAATAATACCACTTTTCTGGTATTCTCTAGCAAGTAGAATTAAAAATGATTTTAATTTTCTGATTTTTGTATCATAGATGATTCTTACATGAATTTTCTACGTTTTAAAAATAACTAGCATTCCTTTATTTTGGGTTATTTTTAAAGTTACAAACATTAACATTTTAGTTCTAATGAAGTATGAGCAGGGGCTGACTGCAGAACTTTGAATATCAACGCTCACAAATAAGAAATTCACATTGCAAATGGAGAAACAAAAAATGAAGGTTTAAGCAGGTCAGTAAAATTAACAAATTAAAGCTTCCAAACATTCACTTTGACAGCAGGGTGGTTGATGGATAAGAGGGGCATATAATAGAGAAAGGAAAAATACTAGTGAAGTGAGTGCAGAGGTTAAGTTGGGAAACGGTGAGAGCCATGACTAAGGAAGTGGCAGCAGGGTTGTAGACAAGCGAAGGAAAGGGAGAAAAAGCAAGGATGACCCTTATTAAAACCCATGCTAATACATTTATTCACAACACAGCAAGAATAGTGGATATTAGAGCTGGAAGCGTCTTAGAAATCGGCTAGCTGAAGCTGCTCATGTTTCAGATGAAACAAAGGAGGCAGACAGAAACAATCATTTACCTAACGCTTTAACAGCATAGATGAAACCAAACCAAGCTTTCTGCATCTAAAATGTAAAAGTTGCTCATTACACATGGCATCTTCCCTGACATAACAAATGCAACTGAATAGAGATATTAGGTTAACTTGCATTGAAAATCTTTGATGTGACAGGCACTGTGCCAGGTTCTTTATATGTATTATATGTATTTTTTTATTATTTGTTATATTTATTATTTTTAATTCTCACAACTACCCTGCATTGTGCATAGGGTAATCTCTACTTCATATACGGGGAAGCTGAGGCACAGAGAGGTTAAATGATTTTTTCAAGTTCACACAGGTAGTATACGGTAAAGCCTGAATTTAAACCCTGATTGGTCCAATTTCATAAGCATTTGCTGTTGAACAGTAGGGAATAAGCTACAATGACTAAGTATCTTTGAAGACTGAATCTCTTTCTCCAAGACCGGCAGTGCCTACCAGTTGAAGGCTGGGACTGGGGGAAATGTTTTGGTGCTCCTCAGAGTCATGGTCACTTATTTAGCTCTTTTTTTTTTAAAGATTTTTATTGGGGAATTGGGGGGATGGGAACAGCGCTGGGGAATTGGGGGAAGGGGAACAGACAAGTTGCTGTCCTTTTGTTCTTCAGTCTAGTTGTGGAGGACGTTGCTTCACTGGCCCAAGTTGGCACCATCATTGCACCCTTCCCCAGCGAGGCAGATCAGTCGCCGGCTTCTGGACGGCCGCTCACTGTGGCTGCTGGCCGCTCACGCTGGCTGCTGGCTACACACGGTAGCCCATGGCAACCCACTGCCACAGGGGCTGCAGCCTACGCCGTCACTGGCGACTCACAGCAGCCCAGCTCCAGGTTGAGCTGTTGTTCAGCATCTTAGCTGTGGAGGGCAGTGTCACTGGCCCTCATATGTGGGATCCGAACCGGGGCCCTCTGGCCTCCTAAGCCAGTTCTTAACTATTGCGCCACTCAGCCGGCCCCTATTTAGCTCTTTGACAATACTTTGGCCTTCCAAGCCAGGGGTCCAGCCTTAGTTCTTCCTTGATGTAGGAGAGCACTTGGAATTCAGTCTTTGATTTGAAAACCACAGGTCTTTCATCAGAACCTCCAAGCCCCCATATTAATGTGTGCATTGACGACAGCTCTTTTATTAAGGGAGAGTTAGCACATAATGGTATTGGCCAAATCATACTTGACTAATAACTGCTCCACAACTCCTGTACACACACACACACACACACACACACACACACACACACACACAGGGGCACTCACATCTGCACACATACAAACACACATAGAGAGGGTGCCAAAAAAATGTGTACACATTTTAAGAAAGGGAAACTGCATTAAAATTGTAATACTCAATATGTACTGATAACAAAACATGCATACAAGTCACGTTTACTTCTGCAATTACAAAAGGTGCTCAAAGTGGTTACCATCAGCATCCAGACATTTCTGATTACGGTGAACTACTGCTTGAACAACACTGACCATTGTCCACTTGTATACATTTTTTTAGCACCCCTGGTATACACACACAGCAAAACCTGCACACACACACATCTTCATTGGATGGAGTTCAGTCTCAACCCTGAGCTGTAGCTATAGAGAAGGTATCAGAGTTCCTAAAATACTACTGAGAAATCTCAATCTCTCTCTCTCTCTCTCTCTCTCTGTCTCTCTCTCTCTCTCTCTCTCCCTCCCTCCCTCCCTCCCTCCCTCAAATAAAACATTAATTTAGCACTTCTTCTGTATGACTAGGGGGTATTCCTGAAACAAGGTATTGAATCCGATTTATCTGAGGCAGTTTGTAGAGCCACCTAACTTGGCCTTGTTTGACTTCTTTAGACTCTGAAAGATGTGTTCAAGTCCAGTCACCTGCCCACCTTGGTTCTAAGAAATTCTGCCCACAGCCATGCCTAGGGGCTGTCCACCTAAAGATGAGGTTGTGGGGTAGGGCTGCATCACTCCATTTACCAAGATGGAGACCAGGGCTTGTTCCTAATGGAACTCTCACCAGTCCATGAGAAAAACAAAACAAAATAAACACAGCAAGTAGTTCATTTTTCATAATATAAAATATATTCAACTTAAAGGGCTATGTTTTCTTCCTGGCATGATATACTGTTTTAGATTTTTTTGTTGTTAAAATGTCTTTCCTTTGTTAAATGATGGTGATAGTAGATGGCATTTGTTTTTCAAAATATTCTAACATTACGAACAACATAGTTAACCCTCTCTCAGTCTTCCAATAAAATAACATTATTAGTCCATGAAATACAAATATTTGGAGACCAGTGTCCCACCTATGCATTAAGAGGAAGAGGGAGAGAAGGCATATAAGAAGAAGGCCTTAAAGACCTTGCATAAGTTTAGCATGGCTGTCTGTTAAAATACTAGAGAAAAGGATGGAGAAGGGTAAGACATTGATTGAGAAGACACCATGTTCTCAGTGCTGTGACAGCACATGTATATTCATTATCTTAGTTCATTTTTACAGAATCTTCTAAGGAAGGTGCTATTATCCTTGCTTTACAGATAAGTACACAAACATTCAAAAGTTAAAATGAGTTGACTAAGGTGACACAGCTGATAGTGTCAAAGCCACAACTTGTCCCCAAGCCAAGTGTTTTGATTTTCTTCCCTGAACACTCTGACACTGTCAAGGGCAATACATTCATTTCAATAGTCTGGCTGAATGGCATGCCACAGTGTTTGTGTGGTATTATAATATGGACAAGAACACTTTATATAACCCTTTGAGATGTTTCTATCTATTTGTATTGGAATCACTCTGGGTTGAGGACATTGTAAAATCCCATCAACTATAATTTACCATGTTTTTTTGACACCACTGTTGCCAGTTGTTTTTTAATTCCAAGGAATGAGTTCTTAATTGGATCTGCCTTTGCCACTGCCAGAGTCAATTAAAGAGAATGTTTCAGAGAAAAAAGTCTCCAATTAGAATTCATAGGAACCCAGAATATTTCTAGGTATTTCATGCCACAAATAAACCCCATTCTAATTGTTCATAATCACAGTTTAGAAACCTCCAGAGGATGAGATCTCTGAGCATTTAGAATTCTTAAATCTAGGTTAGCAGATCTATGTCTTTGGCATCAATTCTCATTTAATGAAATGAATGCATTTGCATCATGTTGCTTTGCTAAGATGAGAATTGTGATGTTATGAAGATTAACTGTGCATATTGAAAGAAAAGAAAAAGCCTAGATCTCCTAAGAGATAGAAGATAGCTCTAACACTAAAGGGGATTTATACAACCAAATATTCCCTCATTCATTTATTATTTGTTCACAAACTTATGGTAAATGAAATGGAGAGATTGTGCTATTGTGTTCTTTGGGAACCCAAAGAAGGGACAATTGATCCAGTTTGAATTTGGGGGATTGTCTGGGGAGGTTGTCTGGAAAGGCACCACCTAATCTGAACAAAAAAGGAGTCAATTAAAGTGGAGGAAGGAATTCCTAGCCAAGGGTATACAGTGGACAAATGCAGAGAGGTGAGGAATGGCATGTGGGAACTCCAACCAACTGGATATGACACAGCTCAGAGCTGGGCTATATCTTGTGGGGACCCAGGGAAAGCTGGTAATGTGGGGTCCCTTCTGTACAACATGCCCCTCACTTATTTAGTGGTGATAGAAAGAAAATCGCTTCCAACTAATAAACCATTCATCTCTCTCTTTATGTTAAAAATCAGTTATTTACATATAAGGATGCAGTATTTTCATTTATGTGGACCTCACAGCAAGAACATTTTTTGTTCCCAGTCAATGACATTATTTCATTTGATACAAGCAATACCAATAGTTATTTCTCCAGTTACACAAAGAATGATGGGAACCTGAACTAACCGGCTCCATATTTTCTCATTTATTTTGGTTGTGTTTAATAACTCTTTATATACTGGCAATATACCCAAGTATCCAGCTGTTTTTCTCCTCCTGACTGTAGCAGAGACTTTCCCTTCTCTTGGAGAGGTGACTGTGGTGCCCTATATCAGAACTAGTATAGATTCTCTCTTCAGGATTCATCCTCAAACACTGAGATACAATAAAAAAATAATGGACTTTGGAACTCAGCTCTGCCATTTATCTGTGGGGCCTTCAGCAGGTTATTCAACTTTCTGAGCCTTAGTTTTTATATCTGTAAAACAGGGAAAATGATGTCTTCCTCATAAGGTTCTTTTTTTTATGTGTGTGTGTGTGTGTGTATGTATGTTTTTTTTTATTGTGAAATAAACATTATTTTTAAATTAGTTTCAGCTGTACAACACAGTGCAATAGTTATACTTTTTACCCCTCAAAGTGACAACCCTGTCCCCCAATTTCCCACCCCCCTCCCTCCATATCATACATATCTATTACAATT
>NW_017731429.1:256628-306850 GCF_001890085.2 Hipposideros armiger | reverse complement strand
TATTTATATATATTCAATTATAGTTGACATACAATATCATAAGGTACTTGAAGGTTAGCTAGAAGGACTTCTGTAAAAACATCTAACATGGAAAGTAAATTTTAGGCCTTTCCTTATTTATACATTTAACAAAGCATCCAGTCTTCTGAATTTTCTCTTTTTATGTCAAAAGTAACTAGATTCAATTATATTCACCAAATATATTTTGAATTATTATTATTATTAATATTAGTAGTAGTAGTAGTAGTAGTAGTATTCTTTTGCCCATTCAAAAAATTAAATACATACATGAAAGAAGATACTGACTCTAGGCTTTGAGGCTGATCCCAGAGAATAGTTCCAAAATCGTACAGTGTAATAAAGTCACCTTTGAAATCTGTGTGCAGCCTGTCGGGGGGGGTCTATTTCAAGTCTGATTCTTATTTGAATAAATGCTTCCGGTACATTTATTGAAAAGTCAGTCAAGGTACGTCTCTTTTCCAGTTCCCACTAAAGTTGCATTTCACAGAAGTCAAAGGGACGTGCATAGTGAAACAGGTAACTGAAGTCTTAATTCCATGTTTTCAGTGTGGTTATTTGTCTCTTACTCCTTTACCGACCTTGCCTATAGTATACAAGGGGCCTCTTTAGTACCTCTCAAACTTTTGAACTATCCTTCCAAGAATCCATGTGACCCATTTAAAGTGGGCATAGATGATCTCAAATACAGCCAGCTGGAAATTCTAGAAGATTTCTTTGAAGCTAAAAGTAGCACTGCTTTAAAGTGCAAAAACTTTCTTAGAGTCATTTTTAGGAACTAAGCAGGGCTTTGTGTCTGATTTTCTGCTGGTCTCTCTGATATCCTGGTATTTCAACATTCTCCTGCTCACATTCCCCCCATTCTTCCTAATCCCCACCTTCTTCAGAACATTGTATTTCTCCAACCACCTGACAGGACACTGGAGGCAGAGCATGTTGGTCCAGGAGAAATGCAGATCAATGAGACACATGGGCCACCCACGCAAATCAGAAATCACAGGGGAGTGCCACAGTCACTGTGTTCGGGGAAGGCAGAGGCCAAGGTCCCCAATATTGGAGAGCTCAGGGAATGGAAGAGGTTACACCTGAGCAAGACCTGCAGGAATCTGTTTCTCTTTCATAGTGTTTGTCTTTTTAGAACAATAGAACATGTTTGTTGATAAACATCTGGAAAATGCTGATGAATTTTAAAAAGGAAACAAAAAAGATCATAAACTCATTGGTCTGAGAAAACCACTACATTTCTGTGTCCTTAAAATATATAATAAGTATTTTCTCATGTGTTAAATATTTTCCAAAAATATGTTTTTAATATCAACAAGTTGTTTGTTATATAGATGTACTACTCCTAATTTAATCAGAACCCCTAATAATTAATTCATTTATTCATCCAATAAACGTTTACCATGTGAACACTATGTGGCAGACATTGTTCTGGTGACTGGAGATATAATAGTGAACAAGATAGATAAGGTATCTGTCTTTGTGGAGCTAACATTCTCCAGGGAGGACAACAGCAAACAAAGGTGTGTGTGTGTGTGTGTGTGTGTGTGTGTGTGTGTGTGTATGTGCATGTGTGCACATGCATGTGTGTATTAGGTAGTGATAAATGTATGAAGGGAAGCAGAGTAGAAATTAGAGAGTGAAGGGAGATACTTAGATTATTTCTAATTTTTCAATATTTCTGCAAATCAGAAAGACTGCGTGATCTATCTTTATGTATGTAATTTTGAGCACATCCATTATTTATTGCCATAAATGTCTGGATGCAGAATATCTACTCCTACCAATAGTAAATGAAAATACCTGTATTACACTTGCCTAGGCAACACTGCATGTTTCTCTTTAAATCTTTGTCTATTTTTTAGGCCTCAAATCGAATCCCTTTGTTTTAGTATTGTATTTATCTTATTATTCCTGAGGCTGAATAAATTTCTTAGTTATTTGTATTTCCTTGTTTTTGAATTCCCTATTCACATTCTCATATAAATCTGCAGGATTTCAACAGGAAAATACAGAGGAAAGGTATTTCAGTAAGAGGAAATGATACCAGCAAAGACACAACAGTGGGACCTCATGAAGTGTATTGGGGATTGCTGACTGAACTTGTATGTATGGGAGTGGATAGATTGATGTAAGTGTTCATACCAGCTGAGATGCACAGGAACGTCTCGGTGATTTTGAACTGAAGCGTAGTGCCTTGTGTCTACTGACAGGCAGATGGCATTCCTGATTGATAAATACTGTGGATCCCTTCCTTTGATTGCCCTCCCTGAGAAGATTATACATCCACCTTGTTGAACTCATCGGTGAGCATGTTAATTCTGGCCAATGGCATGAGGATAGAAACAATGGCCAGAACTTAAAGACCCATCACATGGTTTCCATCTCTTTGTCTCCATATGAGTGTGGAAATGTTCCAGATAAAGACTACTCTTTCAGCCTGAGCCTCTGAATGAAAGTGGCCAACTGGTCTTTAAGGCATTTGTGTGCCGTGCCATTACGGAATGATAGAAAAAGATCCCACACACATTCATGTTTCCAGACACATGTGTGTGTTGAATAACAGACTGCATAAGTGCATGCTTGAGAAGCAACAGCCTTGTGGAGAGAAGTTTCTGTGTTTTACTGAAAGCCCTCCCTCAGTTTACTGTGAGTACTCAGAGCCATCCCTAGGTTTCAGAAAGTGGCCACTGGCCATAAAAAAAAAGAGTGGCTGATGAAGAAGGCTGGGTTATATGAGAAATAGAGAAGCCCCATGAGATGGAGACATCACCCATTCCAGCAGGAAGAAATCAATTTGGTGTATTGCAGTAGGTGAGGAAATGTTTAGCTAATGTGTATTGAGCAACTACTATGCAATATACATTATCTCACAGAAACCTCACGAGTCTCATCTGAGGTGGAAATCATTATCATGTGTTTGCAGAAGAGGAAATCAAAGTGTGTATGCCAGCTGTACCTCACCAACCTGAAATCAATTTAGAGGTCAGCAAGCAGCACACACATACAGACTCACACACATATAAATAGAACAGAACAGGACCAGCTGAGTGGCTCAGTTGGTTAAGAGTTGGCTTGGGAGCGCGAGTTCTAAGCAGCAGGGCCACCGGTTCAGTTCCCACATGGGCCAGTGACACTGCGCCCTCTACAGCTAAGATGGTGAACAACAGCTCGACCTGGAGCTGGGCTGCTGTGAGTCACTGGTGAGGGCGTAGGCTGCAGTGGGGATGGCCAGCAGCTGGCGTGAGCTGCCATGAGTGGCTGTCCAATGGCCTGCGACCCTTCTGCCTCACCCGGAAGACCACAATGATAATACCAACATGGGCCAGTGAAGTGACGTCCTCCACAACTAGACTGAAGAACAAAAGAACAGCAACTTGTCTGTTCCTCTCCCCTAATTCCTCAATAAAATAAGAAAAAAAAATAGAATAGAACAGAACAAAAAAATACTAAACTACAACACATATAAAAAGAGGAAGTACCATTTGGTAAAACCCTTGCTTCAGTTGTATATGTCTGTTAATATAGTGACTGCTAGACCAAAAGTGTTTAAAAGCTACTAATGTATGGTGGGGGTAAGAGGATTTCTGAATTAATGAAATGATTTTTAAAAATGATTGCATGTATATGTCTTATGAACTTAGGTAAACTAATGTTTCTCAACATGTTTCTTCATAAATAAAGTGTAAATAATATAAAGTTATGATAAAAGGCTGTTACAAAGAATAAAATGAGAACATGCTTGAAAAGTGCCTAGAACAGCACCTGGCAAGTAGCAGATAAATGGCAGTATTATTAATATTATAAAATTACACAGAGCAGAAGACCAGAATCAAAAAATTGTGACAGAGGAAAAAAAGGTCCTTTAGGCACCTGTGTTGGAGCACCCTTGTGTACCACCTTCAATCCTTTTGGCCCCCTTTTCACTCACTTCAGCTTCAGGGACCAGTTCCTTGCGGTCTTGGACCAGCTGCTCTGGGGGCCTCTCACTCTGCCCTGTGATCTTTAAGATGCCACAGTGCGAGACATGTGTGGGACCCACAGGGTAGGAGAATTAACCCCTGTGGGTCCAACATTGACTGGGAACCGCTATGTAATTTCTTCCCCTTCTCATTCCTTAGGCAGGCAGTCCTAAGATTCACATCATCAGTTTCCTCAGAAGTTCCCACAGGGCCAAGCTTCATTTTCCTGCAGCAGTAGACGACTCAATAACATACCTCTGTATTGGCTTTCTCCCCACTTTCCTGTTTCTTTCATCCTGCTCTGCATTCCTCTTCTCTGGAGAGACTTCCCAAATAAAGTATGTACATGCAAGCCTTTGTTTCGGTCTGCCTGCTTTGGGGGAATATCCATGCTAAGAAATCCCCCAACCTCTCTCTTTAATCCCTATGCCTCTCCTTCCACTACTAAAGACTTTTTCTTTAGTAATCAGAGAACATGAACCCCAAGGAGCCAAATCGCAGTAATGTAATCCACCTGGAATACTGTATTCTCTTATTCCCAGCCTCCAATGTGTTTTCTGAAGGAAAGAGGTAGAGAGCAGAGAGAGTAGAGATGTCTTTGACCTTATTAACTTGGAGAATACAGAAAACATTGTTTTTCCACATGATGCAAAACTGCTGGCAGAAAAATCGGTACCAAAAAAGATTTCTGATGTCAAGGCAGATGGAACTAGCTTCGATAAAGAGCATTATTCTTCAACAGGGTGTGTGCTTGCTTTGTTTGTAAAACATGGCTTCATTTCTGCTCTGCCAGAAAAAAAAAATGGCATATGCAAATCCTGTTAAATGTCCCTTTTTTAGGAAGTCTGTTTATTTGCTTTTACAATTTTGTTTCTGTAAATTGATTAGGGAAACATTTTTTGGCTTTTACCCCAAATAAGACAATAGAGAATTGTAATTATATTTTACCACTGGCCCACAATTTGTGCTTTGGAGATTAGAATAAAGGATGGAAACAACCCCTCCTATTTTGGAACTGAGAGCTGTGCTTTAGGCTGTTGGCAAGACCTCCGTTATACATGCCCCACCAACCAGCAAATGGACCCTAAGATTAAGATTCCTATCTTCAGGCTGAAGGCCAAAAGCTGTACAGTAATTGCAGCATGTTGCTTGAAGTTTTGTTTGATGAGGAATCAATGACATGTGAAACATTCTAACTAATTTTGGATATCTCCTGTCTCATTGTGATTAAAAGAATCAAAATGCAATTCTGACCCAGCATTGGGGATAGCCTAAATTGGGCAACCCTTCATCACCCTAAAAACAACACATTGAGATAAGGCATGATAATTCCTATTTTAGAGAAATTGAATCTCAAAAGCAGAAATAATCTTCCTAAGGTCACATACTATGTAGGTAGCAGAACTTGTGTTCCTGCTCACGTCTGTCTGAGTCTATCTCACATGAGCATTTGTGGGGTGCTTCTTATGTACCTGGTATTCTGCTGTATGTTTCCATGAGCATATATTTAGAATCAGAATACCCACAGCTCCTGAATTTGTCCAGAACACTTGGTCACCCAATTTATAGACACATTCCCAAGCTTCCCACTATGTAGTCAAATGTCCAGAGTCTCACCAAGTAGCACTAGTAATATGTGCAACTTCTGCATCATTTCTTTGGAAGAAAATTGCTTGTCCTCAACTCTTTCTTTCCCTTTTCCCTCAGGTAAGAAGCCTGACACAGTGTCACTGAGTCCAAATCAGACATACAGAGAAAACAACATCCCAGGAGAGGGCAGAGAATCAAGGGAGAAGGATCCTGAGTCCATAGATGACCTCATGGCACAGAGGCACCACTCACTTGGACCACCCGCCTACCTTGGGCTATTTTGCAGAGAGAAATAAATGAATCCCTTGTACAAACCACTGTCGTATTGAGTCTTTTCATTGATGTAGTTTAGCCTATAACCTGAACAATAAAACTCCAAGAAATTTGTACATATTATAAATGAAATACAAAGAGATTAAATATTTTGCCAAAGTTCATATAGCTAGTAAGTGGCAGACCTAGGATTTAAACCCTAATCTTAACTCCATTTTCGGGGCTTTTTCTTCACACTGTGTAATTGATTTAGAAAAGTGCTTCTCAAAGTTTAACAGGCATTAGAACCTCCTGGAAAACTTATTACAATGCACATTTCTTTCCCAGACATTTGGATTAAGGAGGTTTTAGCCCAGGCTAAGAATTTGTAATTCTAACAAGCTCACATATGATGCTGAGATTGCCAGCCTAGGGATCATTATTTGAGTAGCATTGACAGCCCCCTTCTTAAACAGGGATAGTAATCAGAAAAATTGAACTTTAATTAGGATATTAAGGTATTTAAGTTCAAAAGGCAGAAGCCCTGTGCATAACTGAAAGCAGTGGGAGAACTGAATGAGATAAAAGTCAGCATTTATTGCGTGCCAGTCACTGTTTTAGGTGTTACATGCATATGGGATCCAATCCCCACGTGTCCTCTATGAGGTAATTTAAAAATTGTCTCTCAAATATGGCAAAACTGAGGCTACAAGATATTAGTTCCTGTGGTCATGCAGTGATTATGTGTTTCAATTAGGAATATGAACTGTAGCTGCCCGATTTCCAAACTGGGGTTCTGCTTGATCTTTGAATTTTACTACTTCCATATTTGTCATGGTGCCTAATTGCAGAATCACAGTTCTTTAATGCTTATTATCAAAGAAAAACTGCTCATAAAGGGGAACCTGAGGTATAGGCACTAAATCATTCTCTAGAGTGGCTGATATTAAACCACACCAGCTAAAATATACCTAGACTTCTCTATGCTTCAGTTTTGCCCATTTGTTGCATGGTGGTGCCTTGCAGATACGTTGTAAGACGGCATATGGAGATGGGCTCAGTTAATGGGAGACATTGCTAGTTTTAAGGCGCAAAGTTCAAAGGACGTGAACGAAGACACATATGGGAAAATTCCAAAACAGAGATAAAAGTAACTTCAAGCTGAGGAGTTGGTAGAAGGCAACCTTAAACCCAGCTTCCCAATGTTCAACCTCAATGTCTCTTTCCATGCTGTGGCTGATAGAAAAAAAATCAAATTTCTGACCCTCTTCTGCCGCCTCTAAAATCTAATGGCAGTTGTGGTCCTCGTCTTCTGTTCAGCCGGAAGAGCTGAAGCCATCGTGTAGAGAGCACCTTAATCCCAGCCACAGCAAGAGCTGTGATGACTTAATGGAGAGCTGTCTTGTCTAATAATTTGAAGTTTCCTGAGGACTATTCAGGACCTGGGGGCTCCAATGAATGTTCCTTAAAAATAATAATAATGCTAACAGGATCCCCCAACATCAGGATCTAGCGGACCCATATAAGGTCCAAATCTGGAACCAAAGACAAGACAAAATGGATATGATTTTCTCCTAACAACCCAATCACTTTTATTTCATGTTTAAGCTGACTCTGGTTGTCCTTAAGATAATGCTAGTTCTGTGACCTGGAGCTGAAACACTGGAAACCAGGATGAGGAGCCAACAGACGCAGGAGCCTTGCTGCCATCAGGTGGAGAATCACCCTTAGGTAAAAAACAAAAAAAGACCAAATCCTGCACTATTTGAAATTGTCTTTACCTCTTTCGAAGAAAATGGGGCACTGGATGTCTAAACATTAAGGTTGCATTATTTTTTTCAGATTTGAACCTGGAGTTTTTAAAAAAAGACTTTTGAGGTTTAAGAAAATGTGGTGCAAAAATGAGACACTGAGGATAAAAGATAACCAAGACCTTAGTGACAAATGGCAAACTGTCAATTCAGAAAACTTACATATTAATCCTGGATATTGGTCTTAGCCAGAAATGTTACCTATATGAGTATCTATAGCCTTAACTTGTAAAAATGAGTTAAGTAATTACTCGTTTTACGAGACTGTTAAGACTAAATTAAAAAGTGAAAACAGAAAGTCCTTGTAAATTGATCTTTCCCCCACTCTCATCAACCCAATCCTCCTCTCTCTGAACTCAGAGTACAAGAAGAATGCCTTAAGATTGCAACTAATATCTCTTACGCCGAGGATTGGTGAGAACTCCACCTGAGAAGTCTACAGTTAAATGTAAATCTTTTCAGAGACTCATCACATTTTCTTCTTATTTTCCCTTTTCAACCTCTTGTTTTGGTTGATGTCATAACACCATCACTTAAGACGAGCTCTCTGTAGCCACGTTATTTCTTAGAAACGCACTCTCCATTATAGACTCAGCTGAACTTACGAGGCATGTTCAAACAATACAGTGAATGTTTAAATTAAATATATATATTAAATATATATATATAATATATATATATATAACAGTAAAAGACACATTGTCACTAATCTCCCTCAAAATACTCCCGCTTGCTTCGAACGCACTTATCCCATCGTTCTTGCCACTTTCTGAAGCAGTTCTGGAAGTCCTCTTTTGTGAATGTCTTTAGTTGCGCTATCATGGCTGCCTCGATGTCCTGAATAATTTCAACTTTGGGGAAGAGCCAGAAGTTGCACAGTGCCAGATCCAGTGAGTAAGGCAGATGAGGACACACCGTAGTGTTTTTATTTGACAGAAATTTCCATATACCGCAAGCGATGTGTGACACAAAGCATTGTCATGATAGAGAATGATTTATGGCACACTTTAAAACACACCTTCTCTCAACTGTAGCTCACACCTGACTGACTGCACGGAATAAGTCGAAACTTGTCACACACTGTTACTAAGATTTGCTTCCCATATTGAAGATTCCTGCCTTTTTATTGGATGGCTCTCAGCAGCAGCATTCGCTGTATTTTGCGATCACAATGGAAAGGCGCCATGTCACATATCACTTCTGGTGCGGCAATTTCTGTCAAATAAAAACATTACTATGTGTCCTCATCTGCCTTTTTCACCAGACCTGGTACTATGCAACTCCTGGCTCTTCCCTAAAGTCAAAATGACCATGAAATGTAAACATTTTGAATCAATTCAGGACATCAAGGCAGCCACGACAGCACAACTAAAGACACTCACAAAAGAGGACTTCCAGGACTACTTCAGAAAGGGGCAAGAAGGATGGGATGAGCGTGTTCGAAATGAGGGGGAGTATTTTGAGGGGGACTGATGGCAATGTGTCTTACTGTAATAATTCATTTTTTTAATTTAAACATTCACTGTATGCTCTAATTACACTTTGTATCTCTGCCGTCCTTTAACACACACTGAGAAGTTGCTCAGTGTATCCGTATCACTCACAAACTGCATTAGTTTTCTATTGCTGCTGTAACAAATTATCATAAACTTAGTAACTTAAAACAAAGCCCATTTATTACCTTACAGTTCTGTAGGTCAAAAATCTGGGTGAGCTCAGCTGGTTTTTCTACTCTAAGTCCTATAAGGCCAAAGTCAAGGCACACTCCTTAGGCCTGTTGCTACCTGCTGGCTACCCATAATGCTCAGCCCTTGAAAGAGCCTCCGTAGGTGTGCGGGCCAGGTTGATTGAACCAGTGTTGAGAATGTCCCAGGGCTGGGCAGAATCCCAGAGAGTCACGAGGCATAGCCACTGGATTTTACAAATTTAATGCAGATTCAGTTCTTGTGCCAGTGCCAGACCTGTGACCACTTCACATAATGCCCTGTGAACACTGTGGTCAGTTACTGTTCACCTCAGATCTGCAGATCCCTGACAGCTGCCCAAGAGAGGCAGCAGCATAAGCCGTGGCTGACCACTTACCATTGAACATTCTCCAGGCTGCTGTGGGCCATCCACTGTTGTAAAAGGCTTCAGCAGCTTGTGGGGTGGGGCCAGCTGCCCAGGAGCTGAGAGTGCCCCAGGCGATGCAGCACTAGCTAGGACCCAGGGCATCACCAAGGTAGTGTGCTCACAAGGGTTTTACCAGATCAATGCAATCTCAGGTTTGGGCCTTTGGGGGAGGGTTCAACATAGAAAGATGGTGCCCTCCTGTAGGCTACATGTGAGGCAAGCTCCACACAGGAATAATGATGGCTGTCCCTCCAGTCTTGTCTCAAAGCCACACAAGTCAGTTTTTCCCAATATGTCTCTGGTGTCTCTTGAGTTGCCACCCCTTCACCAGCGCAAAAGTGAGCATTTTCATGCAATTGAGTCTGTGTGTAGGCCCTTTAAAAGGACATCCAGGTTTCTAGCCTCCTTCCATCTCACTGGGATGGACGGACAGAGTCCTCACTGATTTTCACTGCCAGATGTTATAGGGACTCCTCTTCCCAGCATAGAACCCCTGAGCTGGGGATCCCAGTGTGGGGCTGGGACCCCTCTGTTTTCAAGGGGAACCTCCGCCACTGAGGTGCCCCTCCCAGTGTTCAACCACTACCTGGGGGTTTGGGGTCAACTCATTTTATGTCTCTGCCCCTCCTACCAGTCTCGATGTGGTCTCTTCTTTATATCATTAGTGATAGGGGCTCTGATCAGCTAGTCTTAAGATGATTCTTGAGGTTGACTGTTCTAGAATGTAGCTGTGATTTTTATGTGATCCTGAGAGGCAGCAGGCATAGTATTTACCTAATCTGCCATTTTAGAATCAAGAGAAAGGAAGAGTGATATCAGCAAGATGTCTAAATAAGATGTCTATCACTGTATCCTCCTGCAACAATAATAATGTCATCCATACACATGCAAAAGTGCCCCTATGGGAGCTGTGGGATCCAGCACCATATGCCAAGGAACCTTGGGAGTCTTGCCCACCCATGTATAAGGTACTAAGCAGAGAGACCTTGGTCCTGGCTATAGTCCCTGAGCTGGCTCCAACCGCTCTCAGCCACGGTCTGGGAGCCCCTAGAGAACCCTGACTTAGACAATCACCCAGAGATGACAGAGGCTTTGTAAGTCCAGGAGCCCAGCCAGCAGAGAAGTTCCAGCATGACTGGAGCAAATATTTCTGATGTTGGATGCATTGGAGATAGTAAGAGGAATAATTTAACTTTACCTGCATCTCTCCTTGCCCAAGTCAGCACACCTCAGTGTCAAGAGAGTCCTTAGCCTGTAATTTCTCCTGCAGAGGAAAGTGAGAGCTTGCGAGTGAGCACCTGGCTTCCCCAGCTGTGCTGGATGCTACCAAAGAGGCCCATTTCTGTCTTTCCCCATCCAGAATATTGTGTTGTGAGCTGCATAACTGGGGGGGGGGCAGTGAGCGACTGGGAGAATAACACCCAAGGCTAGGGGTGTATAAAATGCAAAAAAAAAAAATCCATGGTGAACAAATTATCAAAATGATAAAGACAGAGCCCAACCCTGTACTTGTACAACCCTGCCTCATCTGCCTTATCCTGACCCTGCTCTGCTGAATACCATCTTTATTTAAAATTCTGATATTTCGTTCATCATGAATTTCTTTGCATGCATTTTGATTCTTAAAAATATTGCATTAAAACATTAGTTATCTTGATGATGAATTTATTAGTGCCCTTTGACATTTTGCACCTGAGGTGAGTGCCTCACTCACCTCATCAGAGTCCCAGCACTATACAGGAAGTCCAAATTCCTACCTTAGCTAGAGCATAAACTTGCTCTGTTATTTTAGAAAAGTCATTTCTTGCTTTTTATTTTAATCCTGTATGATGGAAAACTTAGACTTAATGATTTTCAATATCCCTTCCAGCTCTGACATTTTCCAGGTGGTCTGTGAGGAGCACTAGAAGGAAGAGCCTTAGGTAGCTGGGGCATTATGTGTATATGTGTGCATCATCAAGCTGAGACTTGCAGGAGAAGCAGGACTCATGGTTGAAGAGGCAGCAAGCCAAAAGCTGATAGCTGACTCCAGATGTCACTGCTGAGTTCCTTACATTTGGGGCTTTGCTTTTGCCTTTGTTTCTTGGATGCTGTGACAAACATTTAAGCAATGCTGGCATGAGATAGTAAGGGACAGAATGAATCCCTGAGCGGCAGCTAAATGTCACTCCCAATCCCTGGTGTTTGAAACAGAAACAGAGTACCCAAGTGTAGGAAGTCACAACTGCTCTCGAGTGGGTGCTACAGAGGTTCATTTCACATCTAGGGCCACTTCCAATGGAGCAGTTCTCAGCGTTGCACAAAGTTCTTCAACCACTTCTCACTCCAGTGATGATTCCTGCCTGGTTATCAGTTTGGTTTTTCAGCTGACTAGATTTCAAGCTATTGAAAAGCAATAAGGGAGCAGAGACTAGGTCTCAGAGCTGAGCTGTAGTGGATTTAATTGACTGTGGGATACTCTGGCTGAGAAGGGGGACAGGAGGGGCAGTTCCAGAGGCTGAAGTGTTGATGTGGCTGTAATGAGGCAGGAAGAAGAATATTGCTTCAAGGGTGTTCCCAAATGGGTTTATTTGGTTGAAATAAAGTCAGAAAAGGCAGGAGAGAGCCCTGAAAATTGTGTTTTCATGTTTGGAAATGATAGGGCCACCTCTCAGATGTCTCTGTGAATCAGAGGGAACCTAGACTAATGTGCAACTCTGAATGTGCAAGAAAAGTCACCTCACTTCCAAACAACAACAACAACAACAAAACCCTCATAGATACAGACAAAAGATTGGTGGTTACCCGAGGGGAAGCAGATAGAGAGGGTAAAATAGATAAAGGGGGTCAAATATATTGTAATGGAAGGAAACTAGACTTGCTGGTGAGCAAGCAATAGTGTATACAGATATTGTATTATGAAACTTACATAATGTTACTAACCAATGTTATCTCAAACAAACATGTTGAACTCCTTAAACTTACATGATGTTATATGTCAATTATCTCAATATCTCAATTATAAAGCTGGAATCAAAAAGAATCTTAACCACACACAAAAAAAGAAAAGTGACAGCTGGTCAAGTTATTTCACTTGTGGCTTCCACTCTTGCCTGTATGACTAGGTCACACAGACATAATGTGTCTGTTTGAGTAAGGACATTGGAAGCTAATGGCTTCTTCTTGCTTCAGTTTTATAGACATAAGATGAAAGACGAGACACTGGAACAAGACAGAGGGGTGACCAAGTTCTAATATGTGGAGGAGGGAGTGTGGGAATTGCACCTCTATAGTTGGATGAATGAGCTTAAATGGAATTTTTAAAGGGCCGCTTTTTAATTATAACTTCTTTGTCTATGCCCCACACACCTCCTTTTCATTCAACTAAAGAACAATATTCTTTTCGAACATGGTAGATTGAACACACACATTCATTGTTACTCCTGAAATGCCATTAAAATATACATAAAAGGTTTTTAAAAATGTATTTTAAAAGGATGCAACAGCCCACCTGAGTTGATTACACAGTTTTGGAAGATGAAAAGCAGAGGCATGAATAGTTATCGACATAGCAGTACAGTACACAGAAGGCTGAAACTTTCCTCTAGAGCAGCGGTTCTCAACCTGTGAGTCACGACCCCCTTGGGGGTCGAACGACCCTTTCACAGGGGTCGCATAAGACCATCGGAAAACAAAAAGATATTTACATTACGATTCATAACAGTAGCAAAATGACAGTTATAGAGTAGCAATGAAAATAATTTTATGGTTTGCGGTCACCACAACATGAGGAACTGTATTAAGGGGTCGCGGCATTAGGAAGGTTGAGAACCACTGCTCTAGAGGAAGTACTGTAAGACAGATGTTCACATCTCAGCATTATAGAGTATATTATGTCTGATGACTGGGGAATAAGGTCGAGCTGCAAGTAAATGAATTGATTGAAGATATTGATAAGGTGTCCCTTACCCTTCCTTAGCCTGCAGAGCCAGGTGACAGTACCTTCTCTACCTGTGCTTTAATATGATAAGAGCTAATGTTTCTTTTCACATTAACAGATTTAAGGAAATTCTCTCGGAGGTAACCAGCCAGTTTTAAAAAAATAGACCCACATCTATTGATGTCTTAAGATCCCTCGATAAAGAAACAAATTCTTCGAATCAATCACTTTCTGATGACTTACATCATTCAACAACTTCCACTCTTGCGAAGGAGTTTCCAAACAGCTTTTAAAATTATCCTTACCTATACATTTGAGGTAACCTCCAATATGGGTCAGTGGTCAGAATGAATATGAAAAAAGAAAAGAGAGGAAAAAGAAATACCAAGGAGAGAAAGAAAATGTAGGGAGCTAAACAAACAAGCAAACAAACGATCATTAATACCCCCAGAGAAATAAGAGAAGATATTTCATCCATTAAATAACAGAATACTATAATAATTATCAGAGAAAAAGTAATAACTTTAGTTCTCTAGCTTCTGGCTATGAAAGAGTCACTGTATAAGATTTGCTCTTATGCTGGGAACAACTATGAAACTAGAAAAACACATGAAGCAGCTGTTTTCATGAACTGGACCGTAGGCAGTTTACTACTACTGATCATGGAAATAATAGAAATGCAGGAGAGCCCTTGCTTGCCCAAGCTCTCAGGCTGGATGTCCACACCTGTCCATGGTGCTGGGAGGTGAAGACCAATCAGAGTGTGGCAGTCTTCCTGAGCTGAAGAATTGGAGATTGGAGAAGAGGGCTTCTGAAATGGTTGGAATTTGGGGGTAGGCTTTCAGAGGGAGGAAGCGACAGAGTATCTGGTATGAGGAAGTCTGTGAGGTTCCTCTACATAAGACTTATCAACAGCTGGCTACACATGTGAACAGACCCTGTGAGTCCCAAAAGAAAGGAACTCGTGTGGGGCTGAGACCTGAATGAAATACCAGATGTCATTCAATGCTGGAATATATTGGAGTACCAACCAAGGCCACACTGAAGAAGGCATGGTGAGCAACTTCCTCATTCATTTAAGAACTCAAAAATGCTCCACCTTAGGAGTGAGGACTACACCATATATTAAGGGGTGTGTCCTGGGACTAATAACAAAATTAAAACTGATGCCCCCACATGAAGAGCAAACCCAAGTCTCATATAATCAATATTATCCATCATTATTTATCTGCCAGAAGAAAAAAACAAACCAACTCTCTTTAAAGGCAGACAATGTAATTCAGAATCCCTAGAATGTATCTTCAACAATGTCCTACATAAAATAAGATTTGCTAAATATTCCAAGCAGCAAAGAAATTAATCCATAATCAAGCAAAAAAAAAGTCAATAGAGATATCAGGACAATCCATTTATTAGAATTATCAGAAAAGAACTTTAAAATCAGCTGTTGTAAATGTATTCAGGGACTTAAAGATGGATATAAGGAGAGAACACATGGAGACACTCAACAGAGAAAATGAAAACTTAAAAGGAAAAAAAAGAACCAATAGAAAGTTTAGAGCTGAAAAACCATAAATCTGAAAGAAAAAATTCATAGGTTGGGTTTAACAAAATATTTGATATTGAAACATAAAGAATCAGGAGCTTAAAGATGAATTGGTAGAAATTATCCAATCTTAAAAGCAGAGGAGAGACAAATAGACTTTAAAAATGGACAAAACCTCAGTGAAGAAAGCAAAGTTTCATCTTCAAGGATAACTCCTTATTTTGGTTTAGTGTTTTACTTAACACTTTTATACCCACTGTCTCATTTAATCCTCACAATAACCCCAAAAAGTGCCATTATTTCTATTTTATCAAAGGGGAACTTGAGACTAAAAAGATGTGACTTGCCTAAGTCCCAAGGCAGGATGTAAGGTCAGGTATTCAGAACCACATCCTTTTTAACTTCCTCATAGTTACTTCTTAGGAGCCAGATGCTCATCCTTTATTTAGCATTTCTTCCATCCCCTGTTTACCTCCCTATATTCTAAAACATCAGAACCTACTGTTCCCATCTGGAAGTTTCTACACGAGAGCTCAGGATCAGCTACTAACCTTCTCTACCTTCACTTTCCCTGAAATCTCTCTTCCTGACATTTATTTATTAAGAATAAAGTTGTCAGAACAACTTAGGGAGGCACCTTGGTAATCTGATAGGCTATTCCAGACTGATCTCTATTGTGAAACACTGTTAAATGGTCTTGCAATTCTGTTTCACCTTTATATATTTTAATTGGCATAAGACAGATGTAGCTCCCACTTAATATGTATAAGACACTATATTAAGAACTTATATTGCATACATTATTAATTTTTTATTTGAGCACTAATTACATGGCAGGCACATTGTCAGATGTATGAAATATTACATTGTACAAGATAGAGCCCCTGCTTTCATTAAAATGCAAATAATCCAAGTAATCTTCAAAATAGGCCCATCTCTGTCAGATACAAGGTCTGACAATTAGGTTTGCAAACTTGCCACTGCGTGCTTACATTGGCAGCACTGTACAAACAGCTCAGTGAGGCTTCATAACCTGGTATATCAAGTGTCTCGCAGCTGTGTTCGTGTTGACATGTGATGGTGTCTTGCTGAGTGGCGTTCATTATTGTTGTTGTATGTTTTTGTGTGCTATCATGAGAATGTTTGAGCTTGAATTAGAGCAATGAACAAACATTTAATTTCTTGTTAAACTTAGCAAGAGTGGAAGTGAAATCATGGACATATTAGTCCAAGTTTATAGGGATAATGCCATGAAGAAAACAGCAGTGTACAAATGGATTAAATGTTTTTCTGAGGGGAGAGAACACGTCACTGATGAAGAGAGGGCAGGGTGGCCAGTAATGAGCAGAACTGACGAAAACATTGCAAAATCTCATTGAATTGTGTGTCAAAATCATCCGCTGACTGTGAGAAGCATAGCAGACCAAGGAAACATTGATAAAGAAACAGTTAGGAAAATCTTAACTGAAAATCTCAGCATGAGAAAGCTGTGTGCAAAAATGGCCCTGAAGGAGCTCTTGCATCATGACAATGCACCAGCTCACACGGCACTGTCTGTGAGGGAGTTTTTAGCCAGTAAACAAATAACTGTATTGGAACACCCTCCCTACTCACCTGATCTGGCCCCCAATGACTTCTTTCTTTACCTGAAGATAAAGGAAATATTGAAAGGAAGACATTTGGATGACATTCAGGACATCAAGGGTAATATGACGACAGCTCTGATGGCCATTCCAGAAAAAGAGTTCCAAAATTGCTTTGAAGGGTGGACTAGGCACTGGCATCAGTATATAGCTTCCCAAGGGGAGTACTTAGAAGGTGACCATAGTGATATTCAGCAATGAGGTATGGAGCCCTTTTTCTAGGATGAGCTCGTGAACTTAATTGTTAGACCTTCATATGTCTATACTATTCCAATTTTAGAGGTTCAAAAACTGAGCCTTGCAGAGATGAACTGACCTGCTTAAAGTAATATAAGTAATAAATAGTGTAGCCCATATTAAAACCCAGCTGTATCTGATTAACATCATGTGCTTTTTAAGAACTAATTCATTGTTAATGATTTCAAAAAGATGAGTGAAATGGCAGGAATACCAGAAAATTAAAAAGGGTAAATAAGGATGAGAATACTGCAGGGCTACTCTTGATATTAACCATTACACGTTGGCCTGTGCCTATCATGTACTCTTCTATGTCTTTTATATACATTATGTCATTTAGCCCTTCAAAATAACCTCATGCTGCAGGTATTATAATTCTCATCTATCAATTAGAAAACCAAGGCTCAGTGGGGTTCTGCAAACTTTCTCAAAGCTGGATAGCAGGTAACTGGCACAGCTGGAACTCAAGCACAGGCCCGTCCAACTCCAAATCTTTTGTTCTTAACTGCTAAGACACACTTTCTCTTGAGTAAGAGATTTGCTTTGAAAACTTTGTCTCATTCATGCTTAGTCCTGCTTGTCCAAGTCAGAAGTGCCACAGGACACATTGTCTTCCTCTGTTCCCTTTCCACACCCCCTTCCTCACTCACTGGCCTTAAGGTGTCTCAAACAGTGTGAGATTCTCCTGAGAGATGGGACAGCATTGCTGAATTAGATTCCCACCCTCATCCTACCTCTGCCATGAGTCAAGTGATTTTCCCTCTCTGGGCCTTATCACCTTTCCAATCTGGAAACCTGGTCACTAAGAAATATGGAGTGGGTGACCGGTTAGCTCAGTTGGTTAGAGTGCAGTGCTCACAGCACCAAGGTTGTTGGTTTGATCCTCATGAGCTCCACAACTAGATTGAAACAACTACTGGACTGGGAGCTGACGGGGCCTGGAAAAACACACTATTTCCCAATTAAAAAAACAAAAAAGTATATATATATATATATATATATATATATATATATATATATATATATATGCAGTATGGAGAAGATGAGGAGAAATCTTTAGACTGTGACCTACTGATTTATAAAAGTTGATCGCCCAGGAGATTCTCACTCCTCAACTGGGGCAGGAACAGAAAGAGTCACCAGTTTGTTCAGCTCTTGGGAAGGACACTGAGGGGGCACCTTTCAGTGTCTAAGTCAGGAGATGGTGCCAGCAGCAGGAGAAGCCACTACACCTAAAGGTAAGAGTCTGGGGCTAGGACCGTCAGTAACTAACAGGGAGGGGAAAGGTGGGAACCAAGCGTGGTAAAGAGTGTTTGGGTCCTACTAGGTTGTTTTTCCTGCTAAGTTTTCCAATAAAAATGTTTTTAAGCCAGGAGAGCTAGCATCTCTAGCAGCATATTTTTCAGGCTTCTGGGTGGGAACTTGAAGGAAGAGGAATTAACAGGTCCCCCAAAGTAACCTGGGCCCTTTAAGTCGTGGATCCAGTCTCCTGACACAGGAATTACTCACACAGAAAATCCCACCAGCAATCAGTTTCTGAATAAGAAGCATTCAGGTTCTGAAAGCTCCTTTATGTCAGGAAACAGGGTCATTCTTCATTTATATATAGTATAACTCTACTCTACTTTCCACCATTCCTCTGTACCCCAAGGGGTGTTAAAAGAAGCAAGCTGAATTTGAACGAAGTAGTGTTCTTTTTCTACGCTATTGAAAGAATCTGATTCTTTTTTAAAACTCAGAGGGGAGCCTTTTGTTCAATATTACAATTTAAAAATATTTTCAAAAGACCAAATACACAGAAAGACAAATATTATATTACAAGGAAGACACCCTCTGAACTCCCAAAGCACACATATCCCAAGGTTCTCAGGGCCTTGGTTTCCTTACTTGCAAAGTGAGGCGTTTGCCCCAGAAAAATCTAATACCTAATGTTCTTTCTCATTCTGACATTTTGTAAGTCTGTTAATATGTTGAGTTCATTTACCTCAGAATGCCTTTAGGTAATGATCTTTCACTAAGTACCAAAAATCATCCAAAAGGGAATCTTAAACAGTTATCTAATCTCAGATACCTTTGAGAATATCAATTAGGAACAAGGATAGAAAATTGGGAGAAACAACAGCCATGATATTAATTGTCCTTGCTTATCTGTCTAAAGCAGAGCTGAGAAAAGCATGCTTTATTTGCTTTAGTTAATCAATTACCTTTGTTTTGAGTACATGTTCAATAGAATAAAAATGGATATTGTTTATTTTCTACTAAAAACATTCAAGGATGGGGCTTCATGATTGCTTTTATGTTTCTGTTGTGTTCCATCTTTTAGAATCACTGAAACAAAAGGAAAGGAGCTGCTTAAGAATAACTAACAGCATGAAAAGCAATGCTGAGAATTTGTTCTATCTGACTCAAATCGTAAAGATTTGGAGATTTATGCTTGCCTGCAAAATGCTGCAGTGAAACACTAAGAGCCCAGGATAGTTAGGATGGCCAGCTATGAAGTCAGTCAACAAGGGACTCATTAGTAGGTACTAGGACTGAGATGGATGAAATGAAAAAGATGCATGACGAAGTCCTACTCTCCAAGAGCTTCTGGAGCTTATGGTTTCGTAATGGGGGCCTCATGTGTTAACCCTGCCCTGCAGACACCCTGGGCTGGAATGGAATAGCCAATTGTCAAGGTCATGAAATAAAGACTTGAGAGAGAGCAGACATGTTGAGATTAAAATCAATAATGCAGGTAAAGTGCATAGCACAGTACCCTTTACATATGCTACAAAATTAGTACTCAATAAATAATATCAGAATAGCAGCCGCAATAAAAGCATTCATATTAGAAGTGGTGGCTGCAGCAGCAGTTGCTGTTGTTACATTATTATTAAGTGGGAGGTAGAAGACCAGTGCACATCTGGGGGCAACTCCTCCCCCCCTGGTGCTCTCTGGTATCCAGTGGTCAAGGAGGATGGGGCTCTAGTAGGAGAAAGAAGGACTTTGGGACATGTATGCTAGATCTTATGGCTGCTGCTTCTATACAATGTCTTATTTCTATACTCTAAATATAGAAATAAGGGTAGCTTCAACTCTGTTACAGATGAGGAGATCGAAGGTCAAAATGTTGAAAAAAATGTCTACAAATTCACACAGCTGCTAAATTAGTTGCACGTTAGTTGCAAGTTAGGACGCACACCCAGGTCTGCCTGGCCCCACCCACCTGCTTCACAATGCCCCCGGATCTACATATCCTAAAATTACAAGAGTGGGAATGACTCAATCTGGCACTCATTGTACCATACAACATTGCTATTAGAGAGAAGTTATTGTTCCCATTTAAGAGACCAGGAATTGAAGTTCTGACTTCAAAGCTCTCCTCCATTGTCCTCACAGCATCCACACTCTTGCTACAACAGCAAGCCCTGCGAGGGGAGTCATCCCAAACCCAGCCCTGCCTTACCTGTCCCGCTGACGACACCTTGCTTTTCACCCTGACAACCCTGTGGTTTAGGAAGGATGCTCCCTCAATCCTTTTGCTGCCGACTGGGCTTTATTACATGTATAGCTGCTGAGGTGAGGGTGGGAGGGGACAATTTGGAGCCCCTGTTGCTCAACAATGGAGCCAGGTGACACTGACCAGGGCAACAAGGGGCACACATTTCAAGGCTCACACCGGAAATGGCATTAGAGTGAGCACGGAGCAGCACAGGAGTAATAAAGCAGGCAGACAGATACGGCTGCCTCTAGAAAGTTGTAAAGAGACAACATCCAGGGTTGCTGAAAGTAAAACTGACCATCAAAGCAAACCAATAATAACTGATCAATCTTAAAATGGAAGCATCAGGTTGCACCCCGTGGCCTATATTTCCGTACGAATTTTGTCAGTTATGAATCCTCCCTGAGGTATTAACTAACTCTTGGTGAGAATTTTAATTGCTATTATCTTTCTTTAGACACACATGGCTGGCTAGGTCCTGGGCTATTCCTCGGCTCTGCGAAGTGGGTAAGGGGAAGTTTCCTTTGTAGCCTCTGAGGTTCTGACTAAACTACGGAAGCAGCTGCTATAGGTGGAGATTCAGTCCATCAGATACTCAGGATCATCTATTTATGGATCATCTAATCCTCTGGGCAACAAAGTGGAAGGTCAAGTTGTTTGCTTTCGATCCCAGTTCTACCCACTACTCCCTGTGACCTTGGGCAAGTCAATTAAACAATAGCGCCTCTCTTGGTCAATACAGTATGGTTTGCCGTGAGGATTAAATGAGGTAATCATACTAGTAAAGCACTTACTACATAATGTGTGATCAATAAGTGTTAGCTACTATTTTGATCATTGACTTGCGGGGCTTCGGGATATGGAAATGTGATTATCATGCTACTGTAGGGATTTGGGTGTTTATTAGAACTTTTAAGGGAGGAAAGTCTGGAGAAGGAGAGAATAGGTTATGAAATCATATATTAAATCAAAGCTAATATTGCTGCTCCCAGCAAAGACAATGTCCAGTCCTTCTAAAAGGTTCCTTGTGGGTTGTTACATGTCCCCAAGCTGTTGATATGGAGTAAAAGAATGCCTAACGTCTCAGACAAGAAAAAACTTTTCGGGCTGGACTGTGGAGCCTTTGTCTGAGGCAGCCTGAAGATTTGTTCCCTTCTTCTCTGACCTTTGTTCGATGTAAAGTATTAGGACCATTGCTGGCTACTTGTGAGGTATGAGCTTGTGCACCAGAAAAAGAAATCTATGTACTTCTTAGCCATTCTCCCTCTCCCCCCACAGTAGCGCCCATCTTCACCTAATATTTTGACCACTAGGAGTCCTGGGATAGAAAAAAAAAAAAAAACCAGCAGGGAAATGGAGCTTTGATTTCTGTACCTAAACTGCTCTCCGAGAATCAGCTTCTTTTGCCCTGTTTGGTAGCCAACATAATTCTGGCAACAAGGATGGCGAACTTGTTTTGCAGCTACCCAAATCTTTACTGCCAAAAAGGGCAGCAGAGTGTGGTAGGAAGTGCACTACACCGAAGAGTTCAAAGACCAGAGTTCCAGGCTGTGCACCTTTAAAATAATTGTTGTAACTTTCTGAACCTCAGTTTTCTCATTTGTGGCATTAGAGTGAGAAAACTTGTTATGGTAGAATTGTAGTGAGAACTAACGTTAGGTAATAGAGATGAGAGTATCTGCCTAAAGCCGGTACTCAAATGTCCACGGAATCTAGTGAAAATGGTTAAGATCATTGATATGAAGATACTTTTTGTTCGCAGTGAAAGGAAATGTCTTCTTGTTAACTTCCACCTTGGGGAACACAGGGGGAAGGCTACAATTCTTCACTCTGAGCTTACGATCTTGCTTCCTAACAGGGCTGCAGGAATTCAGTTATTTTCAACTACGCCTCCCAGAGATGCCACAAGGAGGAGCACTTATCCTTTTGGATGTGCACTACAGCTCCATTTCCAGACTACCACCATTTCCTGGTGTAAAATGCTTCTCTCCTAAAACACATGGACGCAGGAAGGATAAACAGAGACCTAAACTGAGCAAGAAAACCACCATGATCTTGCTTGAATGAGTCACCTACACTCTCCTAGCTCTTATTTTACCTCATGTTTAAAATTCATTCAGAATTTGCCAGGCACTAATCTAGGTCATGATGATTCAGAAATTAAAAGATTTAGTCCCTGCCTTCAAAGAATCCACAGTATAATAGGTTAAACAGGCTTGCAAACCAACAATTACAAATCAAAGTGATAAATGCTGTTATGGAATCGTTGGGAGCTTGAAGGGAGGAGACCTAGGGTTTGTCAAGAATAAAAAAAGTTCACAGAAAAGGCAAAGTTTAATTTTGAATTTGAAGGAAAAGCAGAAGTTCAGTAGGCAAAAAACAAAGATGGGCATTGCAGACAGAGAGGATAAAATACACAAGCACGGGCACGAGAGAGGGAAGGCCAACTAGCTCAGGATACGTTTGGGGTAGTATCAGGATTCTTACACTTTGGTCCATGAACACTTCTTTATGTATGACATTGTACATATGTGCTTATTTCCATTTTTCTGTGGAGGAAATCCATTCATTGATCTCATCATATTCTCAAATTAGTTGGTAATCAGGAAAATATATATACAAGGGGGCTATATAATCTCTAAGTCCATATAACCAGCTCTGTCATTCTATGGTATTTATTTACAATAAAGAAAACATACATATAAAACTATACGTGTGTCTGAAAGCCATTTATATCCAGTTCTTTGCTTATTATGCAACAATTCTTAATCTATTGATTAACTATTATACATCTTGGTGTTATCCTGGCTCCTTTGCATCCTCCTTTGAAATCTGCGTTTGTTCCAGGACCCCTGCTCTCAATGGCATCTGACAATTTCAACCCTGTTTCTGCATGTTACCCACGCCTTTTTTCCTTTTATTATTTTTTTAAATATTAAAACTAAATTGACCATTGATTTTTAAAAAATATATCTAAATAGTGGAGAAGGAGGTGACAAGAATTCCACATGGTATTGTTTCTTATACTATTACCAACCTCTATCATCTCCTCTCTCAGCCAATAACCCTGGGAAAATGGAAGCACTGAGAAAGGAACTTTCCTATCCTCCCTTTATAATCTCCTAGTCTACCTGTATCTATACGTTTCCTGCATAAACCCTCGTGTTATTGTGTAAAGTCAACCCCTCCACTTTAGCACTGAATCCCCTCCTTCTCATTTAAGGATATTTCTCTAGCATTGTCAATTCTTTTTCCTGTATCATCATTTTTTTCTCTTTCCTGGGTTTCCTCCACTGCCTTTCAAATACAGTGAAATATCTCCAGTCTTAAAAGAAATCCTCCCTTTCACCTCACATACCTTTTCCACAATCACCCAATTTCTCTGGTTGCTTTTATAGTAAAACTCCTCAAAAAAGTTGTCTGTATTGATTGTCTCCATTTCCTCATTTTTCTTTTATACCCTCTCCAGCCAGGTCTCTGTCCCTTGCACATTCAGAGATTCTCAGCCTTCAAATTATCTCACTCAACTGCAACATTGTCATAATCATTCCCACTTCTTGAAACACTTTCTTCATTTTGGAGGGGACAGTACATTTTGCCAACTTCCCTCTTGCCTCACCATCCACTCCTTTTCTATTTTCATTGCTGGATTAGTTTTATCCTGTCCACCTCCAAAACATGGAGCACTTCACAATTCATGCCTTGTTCCTCTTCTCTAACCACATGATACACACCCCTTGTGTGATTTCCATAAATCAATTGGAATACTTTCTATTCAGTAGTTTCCAAATGTATATCTGTAGCTTAGACTTCTGCCTTAAATTCAAGAATCATGTGTCCAACTGCTCTTGACACCTTTGCTTGGATGACCGATAGTTATTTTTAAATTTCCACCTACACCGCTACCCACAAACCTGCTCCATGCTCAGTTTTCCCCAGCTTTGTAAACTGTACCACCGTTCCTCAAGTTATACAGACCAAACACCTTTGAGTTGTCCTTGATTTCTTTTTCTTTCACAGAAATACACACCCAGTCTGTCAACACATCTCAGCTTTCCCTTTGGAATATACCCAGAATCCAATCTTTTTCCATCATCTCTACTACCCGCACCCTGCTCTAAGCATGATGCTTCTCACTTGGTTCCTGGCAGTAGACTTCTAACGATTCTTCCTGTTTTCACTCTTTCCGCCTTAAGCTTAAGCAACCAATGTAATACTTCAAAAATGCAAATCATATAATGCCATTCCCTGTTAATAACACTCAAAGGGCTTCCCATCTAAAATTTTTAGAATGGGCTACAGGGAAAAATTTAGCCTCTACATCCTTCTCTGTACCCATATTCTACCACACTCCCTGTCACTCACTCCTGTCCTGAAATACTCCCAAATGCATGCCTGCCTCAGTTTCTTTATGTTACAGCATTCTCAACTAAGAATATTTTTCACCCAATATTTATGACATTTGGTCTCTGTAGAATTGTAACCTTCTCTGGGAGTCTTCTGTGACCTATCTAAAATAGTATCCCAATTTTCTCTTTTTTCCATTTTAGAATTATTCATACCTGATATTATAGTACTAAACAGAAATATATTTATATGTTTGTTGTCTATCTCTTCCATAATCAAAGCTCTTTGAAAGCAGAGACTTCTCTCTGATTCACCACTGTGCACTCACTCCTAGAACAGTACCTGGTGCATAGTTAGCATTTAGTAAGTATATATGCAATAAATAAGAGACAGCAGAGGTAAATGAGACTTTGCAGCAACCGGCACATAGGTCTTGTTCAAAATGGGTCTCGAGCTGAAGCTGCTGACACGGACCAACTAATTTGTCTTTGGCCATTTGTATTCAGGGTATGTAAAAATTTACATAGGTCATGTAAAATGTACATAGAGTATGTAAATTTACATAGATTAAGTGTAATGGATTGGGCAGAAAATTAGTCTTTAAGCTTGGTGAACCAGAAGCTCTCCTAACCTTGTCATTTTGGGTTTTTTGGAGGCTTCACTATATAGGCATGATTGATTAAAACATTGGCCACTGGTAATTGAACGCAATCTCCAGCCCCTTTCCCCTCTAATTGTATTTTTCCTGTTTGCAGTGATTTCAATAATTTATATATGTGTGTCTATTCATAAAAAGATAGATGGATAGAGATAGATAGATAGATAGATAGATAGATAGATAGATAGATAGATGATAGATGAAAGAAAGAGAGGAAGGAAAGAAGGAAGGTAGGAAGGAAGGAAGGAAGGAAGGAAGGAAGGAAGGAAGGAAGGAAGGAAGGAAGGAAGGGAGGGAGAAAAACAATCAGTTTGAGAAACATGAACTGATTTTTCTGATTGCCAAACAGTCATATATTGGCAATTTATCATTTTTGAAGCCAAAGACATAGATATAAATTTAAATAGTTAGCCAGCTAAGAAACTCAGAAGTGCCCTGCAATGTGTCCAATTCAACATTCTTTTTCAGACCTTTAAAAGGTATTGGTTTACTAATTTTTTTGTTTCTAACATATAATTTATAGTTTTCTAACAAACATTTGTTCCTTAATTCTCATACTGATATCATAAGGAAACTTATGTTTATTGAGCATCTATTTTATTTCAAGCATTGTGCCATATGCTTTTTAGCTATTATTCTTATTTGTTCCAGTAGAGCCCTGTATCTATTAAATAAATAAAAATTTTAAGCTTTTCTACATGACACCAGAAGCTTGATCTATAAAAGCAAAAATGTATAAATTAGACTTCGCTAAAATTAAAATATTTTGCTCTGTAAAATACCTTGTTAAAAGGGTGAAAAGATAAGCTACAGACTAGGAGAAAATATTTGCAAACCATACATCTAACATATAGAAGATATATGTAAAGGACTCTCAAAACTCAACAGTAAAAAACAAACAAAAAAACAATCCAACTAGAAAATGAACAAAAGACATAAACAGAGACATTCTACCCAAGAGAATATACAGATGATAAATAAGCACATGAAAATATGTTCAGGATCATTAACTATTTGTGAAATGCAAATTAAAACTACAATAAGATATAACTATATATCTATCAGAATGATAAAAATTTTTAAAGGACAACACCAAATTCTGGCAAGAATGCAGAAAAATTGGATAGCGCAAATTTTGCTGTTGGGAATGTAAAATGACATAGCCACTCCTGAAAACAATTTGGAGGTTGAGCATACAATTAAATATGTACCTATTATATAAGCCAGCAATTGTCCTCTAGAGTTACATTTATTCTATAGAGTTAAAACTTATGTTCACACAAAAACCTATACATAAATATTTATAACAGCTATGTGCAATAGCCAAAAACTGGAAACAACCCAATAATTGTTAATAGGCAAGTGGCTAAATATCATAGTATTTACTCAGCAATAGGAAAGAATAGATTCTTGATAAACACAACTCAGATAAATCTTAAGGAGAATATGCTAAATGAAAAATGAAGGTTACACACTGTATAATTCTATTTATATACATTACTGAAAAGACAAAATGATTCATATGAAGGACATTTTAGTGGTTGCCCGGTGTTAGGGGCTGGGGGAGATAGGCGTGGTTATATAAAGATAACACCAGAGATCCTTGTTGTGATGGAACTGTTCTGTGTCTTGACTCTAATGGTGGATACATAAACCTGACATGATAAAATTGCATAGAATTAAAGGCAAACACACACACACACACACACACACACACACACACACACACACACACACACACACACACCAGCATTGTAAAACTGAAGACAGCTTTTAACAAAATCCTGTGGATTATCAAGGTCAATTTCCCATTGGGGGAAACTCAGTAAAGTGTACAACAGATCTCTTTGTGTTACTTCTTATAACTGCAAATAGAATCCAACAATATATAAGATGGATAATAAACCATGAGCAAGTGGCCTTTATACCAGGAATAAAAAGTTGGCTTAATGAACAAAAATTAATCAATGTATTTTGCTGTGCTAGTTGAATATCTTCTTAATATATGCTCAAAACATGCAAAATCATTTGACAAAAGTCAATATCCATTTATTATTTTTTTTAAATCTCAGCAAACAGGAAGTAGAAAGGTAGCTCCCTCAAATTGGTAAAGAGCATCTACAAAAACCTGCATCTATTATCATATTTAATGGCCTATTTGCAACAATAAAATAAATTGAATTTAGCAAGTTCAAGGTCAACTTAGAAACAGTAAGCTCAATATAAAGAAATCAATTGTATTTTTATATATAGGCATTGAACAACTGGAAAATGAACGTCCAAGCCAATAGTCTTATAAAATGCCTCACAGTATAGATTTGCCTGATCTGTTACCTTAATATTTGATTTAGGTTAAATGTTTTTTAATATCCTATTACCTTATTAACTTTCATCCAATAGTTTTAGTCCCCATTGATGATTTCTGTGAATTAATTATTATGGTGCTGTTTGTACAATGGCATTTTACACACTTCCACATTTATTAGCTGGCATTTTGTAAAGACAAATTGTCTATCCTTTTCCCTTGAATTAAAATATCACTATTTTTAATCCTATACTACTTTTATTCTTTGCTTGTATATTTTTCTGTTTTATTTATAAAATTTTCTATTTAAATATTACAATTGATACACTAAAGTACACCAACCTTAATTATATAGATTAATGAATTTTTATACAGCCAAATAACCACCAGCCAAATCAACATAAAGATTATTACCAGCTCTCCTGAAGTCTTCTCATTTCTGCCAAAAAACATAACCATTACCCTGAATTCTATCATGATAACTTAGTTTGGCTGATTTTTTAACTTGATATAAATGAAATCATAAAGCATCTACTCTTTGTGTCTGAACTTTTCTACTCAACATTGTACCTGTGAGATTCAACCATGTTTCCCCATGTATCAGTAATGATTCTGTTTTGCACCACAGATTATTTATTCATTTTACTATTGTTGGATATCTAGGTCATTTCTGGTGTGAGGCAATTTTGCCTCATGCAGCTATGAACATTCTGAGTCATGCTTTTGGTGTATGTGAGTATCTAAGAGTATATACCTGAGAGTAGAATTGTGGGTCGTAGATATGCATATGTTTAGCATTCATAAATATTGACAAATAGTTTCAAAGAGGAAGAACCAACTTTATATTTCCATCAGCTGCATATGAAAGTTCTTTTGGCAATACTTGTTAATGAAAATTTTTAACATAGCACATGTCTGGATATGTAGAGGTATCTCATTAAGGTTTTAATTTTCATTTCTCTGATGATTGGTAATGTTGAGGACACTTTCCTATTTTTTTGCCATTTGAATGACCTCTTTTATAAGTTGCCTTTTAAATTCTTTGCTCATAAAAAAAACTGTAAATATCTTCTCCACTCTGTGACTTGTTTCTTCACCCTTTTAATAAAGTTTTTTGATAATCAAATTTTTTAAATGTCAATGAAATAAAATTTATTAATCTCTTTTTATGTAGTTAATGTTTTCTCTGGGCAGTCATATTTGCTTCATTGAAAATAATGTATTTTTAGTCTCTAAACAGCTTTTAAGATTTTTCTCCTCATCATTGGTTTAGCAGTTTTATTCTAATGTGCTCAGGTATGCTTTTCATTGTACTTATTCTACTTAAGGTTTGCAATGCTTCTAGAATCTGTAACTTGATATAGTGTCCCAGTTTTGGAAAATCCTTAGCTACTATCTCCCAATTATTTCTCTGCTTTGTTCTCCTCTCATGTGATTCTAATTGTACATATTTTAGAAGTTTTCATTACTTAATGTCATAATACTCTTTTCTTCATTTTTTTCATTCATCTTTCCCTCTGTACTTCAATCTGGATATTTCCTACTGAACTATTTTCCCATTTAATAACCTTCTCCTTTTTGTATCTAAGCTACTATTAATCAATTCATTGCATTCTTAATTTCAAACATTATAATTATCTATTTTAGATTTCCATTTGATTAGTTTTCATAGATTTGAGTAATCTGGTGATATTTGTCAGATTTTCAACTATTTTCTTGAGTCATACTAATCATAATGATTTAAAGTATTTTCTGGTCACTCCACTATCTGAGACACCTCTTTGTTTCTATAATCTATGTTTTCCCCTGGGCTTTGATATTTTGGTCCTGTTTCCTGGCATGTCTGGTAGCTTTTGACTGAATGTTACACATTGTTTAAAAAAAAATTGAAGAGATTCTGCATGATATTATTTTTCTCCAAAGAAAATTTAATTTCTTTATGGTAGGTGGATTATGGTCATGTAGCCTTGATTAAATCAGAGATTAAAATATTAAGTTATGTTTTAGGCTTTGTTTTTGCTGGTCTATTTCTGGTTTGTGCTTATACCTAAAGCTTAGACCATGGTAAGTAAGCAAAGTTAGGTATTTTTCAGGGCCTCTCCTTCATGGTACACCCAGAACTTCAATGTTAGTCTTCCAAACTGTGAGATGGCAGACATTTCGGCTTAGCTTTGTCAGCCCCTTAGAACCTCCCTTTTGTTTGACTTCTTGGCCTTTTGCCTTGTGCATGTATACAAAGCCTAGGATTCAAAAATTCCTCTAAATGAAATGAGATGCTTTCCTGTGCTCACTTTCTGCAATTTTCTTTTCTCCGAGATGTTAATACTTGGAATCCTTATTGACAAGGAGTCTTGAGCTTCTTTTTTTTCAGTCCCTAGCAAGACTGCTGCAATTTCTACTCATGCTTTATGCCTTATGAGGCAAATTGACAAATTTCAGAAGGGGAAATAGTGGTTATGATCCAGAACTAATCTCAATCCATTTTTTTTTCTTTTCTGTGATCAGGGCTCCTCAAATCCTGTTTACCTTGACTTCTCTACAATGATCTCAAACAAGATTTTCCATTTTTAAATCCAGGTTTTGTAGTTGTCTTCAGTTGGACATTAGTCAGATGCAAAGAAACATGTATGATTTATTTGCTTCAGAACTATCATATAATAATTTATATTAATAAGTTCCTATTATTGGGTCATTACTTGGTCCCATGGATACATTTAATTTGGCCATCAAGACCTGTTTTCTTAAAAAAATAAATTTAAATAAATAAATAAATAAATAATTATTATAAAAAAACAAGAAAAAAAAGAAGAAGAAAAAAAGACCTGTTTTCTTAATATGTTGTTGGAGGGTTCTGTTTGCAAATACTTTGGTTAGGATTCCTGAATCAATTTTCATAAGGGAAACAGTTTTTTGAGTTTCCTTTTTTGTGTAGTCTTTATCAAATTTAGTTATAAATATGACATTTGTTTCAGACAAATATATAGAAGTTTTTCTTATTTTTATTTCTATGTTCTGTAACAATTTAAGTAGGAATGGTCTTTAAAGGTTTCATAAGAATCCTCTATGTAACTGTCTAGTTTATGTGATTTTGACATAATTTTTACATGATAATCAGTCTGTTTAAGCTTTCTATTACAACTAGGGTCAATTATGATTAATTGTATTTTTGCTTAGGATTTGAAATTTATTTCCATAGATTTATGTGAAATAATCTCTTATTTTAGTTTAATGTATTTAATGTTACTTTCCTCTGTCACTTTGTATTAGATATGCCTTCATTCTTTATTTTTTAATAGTTAGATAAGAGCGGTTTGTCTATTTGGTGTTTTTTCCAAAAAAAACCCACCATAATTTTACATTGACTTTTTAATACTATTTTACTGATTTAAATTTATGTACAGTAAATATACCCATTCTAAGTATATAGTTTGAGCAATCTTGGAAATGAACTTTTATAACCACATACAAGTGTAAATATAAATATAACCACAATAAAAATATAAGGCATCCTGATCATCACGTACATTTGCAATAAATTATCACCATCACCCCATCCCAAAGAAACCACTTATTTTTCTATCACTGTAGGTCAGGTTTTTTATCCTAGATGTCATGTAAATAAACTTATACATATGTACTCCTTTGTGTATGCCTTCTTTCACTTAACATAATGCTTTTGCGTTTCATCAGAATTACTGCATGTATCAGTAACTCATTTCTTATTACTGCTCCATATTCTACTGTATGAATATAACAATTTATACATGCTTTTGACATATATTGTACATCTTCATGAAGTGTCTGTTTCAGTCTCTTGCTTTTGTATATTGAGTTGTTTGCTTTCTTATTATAAGCTAAAATTTACATAAATAAGATCATTTACAAAGATATAGAAAAAGTCAAAGATATATAAAATATATGGTGAAAGGATATATAAATTGTATTATGTCCATAGAATGGAATACTGTGTGTATTTATACATACAAATACAGAGAGAATATAAAATATTTTCTGCCAATCAACGACTTGCCCTTTTATTTTAATAATAATATTTTTTGAAGAGTCTTGCCTGAAACTCTACCTTTCTACCCCACTATCTCTGGTGTTTTCAGTTACATGACCCAAGAACTTTCCCTCTATGCAAAAGCCAGTGTGAGCTGGGTTTTTGCCAAGCAGGAGGCCTACTGAATAACAACTATTGAGCTCAAGGTTATCTGTCAATAGCTTTCCTTGTGTCAAGATGTCAAATCAACAAAAATATTTATTGCCATTTTGAAACCCTAGCTCAGAGCAGTGGAGTAGTTGGTTCCAGATCACATAACAACATTGACTTTTATTCTCCTCTGGGAAGTAGGTATATTTTCCCCATTATGCTCATCCCCCATTGTCTATAGATTTGATATTATTTCTAAGCCACTTCACAGTTTTCTTTATTAATTTAGATGCACTTCTTGATTCCCAACAAGACTATGAGTTCTTTAATCCCAAAACACATTCTGCCACACTCTGAGTACTTAAAAATAAATAAGTAAATAAAAACCTGAGCACCCTAAACTTGTTCCTTTTCTGGTGTTCTATCAGATAAAGTCACCAACTCTTACTTAATTTTTCCTTAATTTTGGGGAATCATTTCCTTCCTCTTATACTTTTTAACCAATTAAACACCAAGCCCTGTCAATTATTTATCTCTAAAGTCTGTTATTCTCCATCCCCACTATTGTTTAGTTAGTTCAGACACATTATTTCTTGCTTAAATAATGTATCATTTTCACTTTGTTTACCTGTTGGTAGAGGGTGAAATTTTAAAAGCACTTTCAAGACACACCCTACATTGCAACCAGCAATACATTCCAAAACTCAGTTTCATTGATTTATTTCTATGCAGGCATTTGCTATGCTTTGTAGCTGTTAAGATGATAAAGGAAGAGCCCCTGGCTTCACTTTTATGCACAGAATAGACAAACTTAAGAAAAATAATAAACAATCAAAGAAATAAACATGAATCCTTTTATTTGGGGACATATAAATAAGAGTGAATACCTGAGCTGAGCTTTAAAGGAAAATTACTGTGTGTGTGTGTGTGTGTGTGTGTGTGTGTGTGTGTGTGTGTGTGTTCTTTTTCTTGTTAGTTTGAGCCAGGTTAAAAACTATTTTGGATTGTGTCCTGTGGGCGATGAGGGTGTGTGGGGGTGGGGGTGGGAATCGTCCATGGTGTTAAGTGATAATTTAAGGCCTGTCGGAACTAGAAAATTTGGATCCTTTTACTTTTTCTTGTCTACAGTGATTATTTGGGATTTAAGCAAGAAAACTTACTATTTTAAAATGTTCACCTTTTTCTATGGTAGAGCAGCAAAGCACTATAAATCAGATCTATTCATTCTGTAGAGACTTACTTAACAGATCCCTTAGGCAAATATTAATCAAATAGGCACCTAATACCCTAAATAAGCAGGACTGTGGGATGAGTAGCATGCAGAAAAATGTGCAGAGGGACTTAGGAGCCTCCCAAGAGGAAGAGCTTAAGATTCTAGGCTCTTTCTTTTTTTTAATGCTATCTCATTTGTACCCCTGAATTCATTAGGTCCCACAAAAGACCCACTGACAGAGGAAAGGACCTGAAGGGGAAGGTGCCAAGAGGAAAGGGAAAGGCTGGCTGGCCAACTCGGCTTAACAATAGGGCCTAAATAGAGGTGAGAATGGTGGTGTGGCTGAACTTGGAAACTCCTCCTGGTCCCCGAAGAAAACTTTAAACACAATGATGGAGACTTCAAAGTAAGTTAAAGAACCCTGACCTTGTACGTCCAACCTTGAGCACCTTTAGCTGAAGAGAATACTCACGGAAGTAGGATCCAGACCAGCAAAGATGTCATTGCTGCAGCTGATCAAGATGCACTCACAAGGGCAGCACCAGTCTCAGCTGCACCATTTGGCAGCAAAAGAAACCAGGCAGTTAGAAATCTAGCATCAGCCTGTGGACACATATGATTCTTCAGTTCTCTTTTAGCCTAAAAGGAGGACTGGCCACTTTGGGCTAATTCCCCAAGAGTTCCTAGACAACTATTGCCTACTGAGTGAACCTTAGGAGACATACTCTAAAATCCTTGCTATGTTAGTTTACTTGGACTGCCATAATGGAGTACCATAGACTGGATGGCTTAAACAGCAGAGATTTAATTTCTCTCAGTTCTGGAGGTTAGAAGTCCAATGTCAGCTGGTTTCCTCTGAGGCCCCTCTCCTTGACTTGTAGATGGTCATCTCCCTGTGTCTTCATTGTTTTCTCTCGTTGTGTGTCTGTGTCCCATCTCCTCTTCTTACAAGGACACCAGTCACATTGGATCAAGGCCCATCCTACTGGCCTCATTTTACCTTAATCACCCCTATAAAGGTTCTATTTCCAAATACGGTCATGTTTTGAGGTACTCGGGATTAGGACTCTACATGTAAATTTTTTTTTAAAGATTTTTATTGGGGAATTGGGGGGATGGGAACAGTGCTGGGGAATTGGGGGAAGGGGAACAGACAAGTTGCTGTTGTTTTGTTCTTCAGTCTAGTTGTGGAGGACGTTGCTTCACTGGCCCAAGCTGGCACCATCATTGCGCTCTTCCTGGGTGAGGCAGATCAGTCACCGGCTTCTGGATTGCCGATCACTGCGGCTGCTGGCCATTCACTGCGGCTGCTGGCTACACACGGTAGCCCATGGCAACCCACTGCAGCAGGGGCTGCAGCCTACACCGTCACCGGCGACTCACAGCAGCCCAGCTCCAGGTTGAGCTGTTGTTCAGCATCTTAGCTGTGGAGGGCAGTGTTACTGGCCTGCATGTGGGATCCAAACCGGGGCCCTCTGGCGTCCCAAGCCAGCTCTTAACCACCATGCCACTTGGCCGGCCCTCTACATGTAAATTTTGAGGGGATATAATTTAGTCTATAATACTTGCCAAATTACACAAATAGAGGCTTGAGTGAATTTGAATGTTAAAAAGGTATAACTTTCAGTATATTTAAAAATTATTTTATTGTCAGCTGATTGCCAATCACCAATATTATCATCTCTAATGCTGGGCCTATTTGCTTCAGAACTTTCTGTTAAAAAAATAAATAAATATAGAAGACATAATTGGGGCTCCCTCAGAGTCCTTCTCCATTCCTATTCACACATGTCCCTCCACAAAAGTTATTGATATTTATAAAAAAAAATTTCTATGAATATTTTTATTCTTCCATTGTAGCCTTACCTGTACTCTAAGCTGGTGAAGTAGATCATACCAGTTATATCTGCTTTTAATATTCTTACATAAATGTTAATTACAGAATAAAGTCCATACTCCCAGCATGACACAATCCTTAACGATCTGTCCTTATCTGTCTTTCCAGTCCCACTCCCTGCCCTGCCCCCATGCCACGGTGACATGAAGAAGTCATTTGCAGTCATATACAGTAATACCTTGGTTTGTGAGCATAATTCATTCTGGGAAAAAAACTACTTGTATTGCAAGACATCGCTCATTTACCAAGTTAACATGTATTAGAAATATTTGCTCTTCTCGTGGAACACTCGCAAATCAAGTTACTCGCAATCCAAGGTTTTACTCTACCTCTGTTCCTTCGCATGTGTTTCTTTCTTTGCCTAGATTGACCCTTCCTGCTTCCATCTGGTTTCTTGTCCCTCATTTATACTCTTGTATCACTTAATAATGTCTCCGTCACAATACACATCACATTGGATTAAAACTGTAAATTTTCTTGCATGTTTTACCCAAAGGATTCAGAGCACCTTTTAAGTAAGGAGTGAACCTTTCCAAATTCAATGTCTAGAGCTTGGCATGTAGAATACTATTGGCTCGACTAAGATTTTTTAAATGAATTAATTGATTATTGATGATATTGGTGATAATACTGCTAGGTGGCACATACTTGACCATGAAATTGATAAAAATTCTAGTTATTGAATAAATCTGAAAATGATGTATTTCCAAGTACCTGTTCCAACAGCAAAAACAGCACTCAGATAACAGAAAAAAAAGATAAACATGTTTTCTAAAAATTGTCTCTCCTACCGAGACTTTCATGATGCCACTGCTTTCCTTCTGTGGTTGTGCTATATACATGGCTGACAGGCTCAGGGGTGCCTAAGCGCAGCCTTCACTTCACAGCTGACAGCTGAGTCCCTCCCTGATCATGCTGGGGGCCATTACAAACCCAGTGGTGGGGGCTTTTATTCTGCCTGATTAAAATGGAGACCCTGATCCTGAAAAGTAAATCCACCAAAACTCATAATTTTAAAGAAGGGAGTGAGGTTTAGGGAGACATATAATAGACCCCTTGAAACAAGTTGAAAAACTAGTTTAGATTTTAAAAATTTAAAGGCTTTTCATCACACCCATGTTCAATAACTATCCCTGTTCAAAGAAAAAAAAAAGTTATTGCTATCAAATCCTAGGTCATCGGCTTCCAGGCAAAAGGCAGAACTCAGCTTCTCCCCAGGCATCACGTTTTCCTAGATACAGCTCTCTCTGCGTGGGAGAAGCCCCCGCACCCTCTCCTTGTTAAACTGAGCAGCCGGTTCCTGCACACAGCCTCGCTTCGCCACTGACTCCCAGTGTTAATTGCTTCCCTGGGACTTGTGGGAAGCCTGGTCGGCAGAAGCCTGGCAGTATCCTTAGGTAATTCCTGAGGGTTCTCTTTTTGAGCTCATTATCTCTCTCTGACACGATCAGCCTCCAGGTTTACTCAGAGCACCCCAAGTCAGTCATGCCAGAGGATGGCACCATGGGACACCCTTTCTCCTGAATGACATAACAGGAGGCTAATTCCCAGGCACAGTGCCTGGGGGAGCCAGAGGGTGTACAAAGGAGACTGGTGATTCCCAGGTAGGTCTGTGTCAGCTCTCTCACCCTAATTACTGAGAGCAGACAGAAGCTGTCTTGGTTAGCAGACCTAAGGGGATGCTGGCTGCCTATGGGGTCATCACTAGAAGACAAAGCCAGAGAAGAGAGCTGAAATCTCATGGGTCTTTCCCAGGTATGAAACAAGAGCTCAGTAAAATAGGACACTCAGGTGGTCTTCTCTTGTGGCCCTGAGAATGCCTGGCCTGGATCTCAGGACTTATTAAACAATGAGTTGTCTCCTGACTTGGATCAGAGGCTATGAACAGAAATGTCTCCCCAGAGGGTAACATAAAAAAATTCAACTTGATAAAGTAATAGCTAAGTTTGGGTTAGTAACACCCTGTGAAACACAAGTAACAGATGCATTTTCAAAAAGAAGATCTCTCAACACACACACACACACACACACACATACACACACACACTGAGCAATACATGAATTTCGATCTCTTTTTTGTTTCTTTGTTTTTTGAAAAGAGGAAGCCTGTGCAAAACTAGTTAATCTCGGAGGCACTGGCTAACTCTAAAGGGATCAGAGATAACCTAGTAGGACCATGTCGCTGAGACTTTGCTATGCCTGAACGTTTGTTGCTCCAGGATTGTTTCAGCTCTTTCATGTTTGATCATGTCTATTTCCTTAAATAGATAGTAATGCTCCTAGCTAGATCAGTGTTTATCTAACCCACTTTTGTATAATCTGTGGTGTCTAGTCAAGAGACAGGCATCGCAAAGGTGCCAAATCAGTGTTCCTGGAAAGAAAGGAAATGGGGAGAAAGGAACAATGGCAGGATGGAAGCAGAAAAAACGATGGGGGGGGGGAGGGGAGAGGGAGTAGAATAGATAAGGGACATTTTAGGGTTTTCCAGAATTACCGAGAAATTCACTCTCTGGGCCAAGATGTAGGTTAAAAACATTTTTTTTCCATTGTAACGAATATAAATGTCCACAGGTCGTGAAGTTAAGAAGTAGTCAACAGTTTTTGCTCACAGCTCTTATTCTCCTAATTCAGTGATCAAGCAATATTTAAATACATTCTTCACTGCTTTTTACAATCTTCTGCTTGAAGCTGGTCATATTCAATAAACAAAACAGTCCAGGACCCAGAAGCAAACAAGCAGAAATCCTAAACAAAGGACATTCAACAGGGCATTTGAATATGTTTTTCATTCTTTTCCAAGGTAGATATGCAGATAACTAAAGGAAAGGCAGCACCAAACTTGACCCACCTTGTTTAAAACCAATGGTCTACACTTTATATAAGTATCATTTTTTTTTCTTATAAATAGGACAATTTACAATATGGTCACTGCTAGCAGATACTATACCTATGAGAGAGGTTTATCTCCTGGCAATTTCCCCAAAACAAGAAGGAAGGAGGGAACCAAGACGGGGTCTCAGAAGTTCTCAATCTTAACATTTCTCTTTCACCAGTTTTGAGGGGAACATAGGAGAACCTCTATTTATCTAAATATACAGCATCCTTATCTAAGTTGCCCCTCCCAATCTCTCTGAGGCATGAATGTACGCATCCATGCTCACGTGTGCACACATGAGCACACATGGCACACAAGTACTTTCACCTGGAGGATGAAGGTAAGGAAGGAAAGGAAAGGAGCACATTGGATAATTCCTGAAAAGTCTAAAACAAAAGATTTTTCAAAGATGCAAGGATTTACTAGGAAGGATAATGTGACAGAATTGCTTTCTGAACATTTTCCTGTCTTGTTTTGTTTTTTCTAGAAGTTACTCCTTTTGCCCATTGCTTGCTTCTCATCTAGCCCATTGCAGCAATTGAAGGTATACTCTTCTCTGGTTCTAGTTCTATTAGTTAAGATAAGCAAGAAGCACCCTCCACCCTGTCTGTCCCATTAAGTACAGCTATAACACCTGGACAGGCTACATACAGCAAATGCTTTAGGACTCTGAAAAAGAAATAGTAGCTGACTAGTTGAGGAAGCAGATCAGAATTCAAAGTGCCACCAAACCCGGGTGTTCACCATGTATTCCCACCTGTCTTCCTGCCACTTGGCACCAGATGGGGGCCCAGTTGTGGATGTACACAGCACAGCAGGACTGGATGTAGGGTGAGATGAGTGAGGCAGGGTTGTAAAGTGCAGAGCCAGATTCTGTCTTTATTTAATATATTGTAATTGAATGTAGTAACACTTTGTTCATTATGGATTGTTGCATTAATTTTGATTTTTTAATGGTGCATTAAAATTTTATTTATCTTGATTATTGCTTTCTTTTGGTGCCCTCTTAAATTTTGCACCTGTGGCATATGCCTCACTTGTTTTACCCCAGTCATGGCCCTGTAGCAAGGTAGGGTAACTAAAATCCTAACTTTCTGGCTGAAGGACTAAAAAGATAAGCCCATGGCAATTGGAAACTATCAAAGACATTAAGGATAGATTGGCGCTCAGGAAAGTGACCCCATGAAAACTGTATATAAACTCCTGGTCTAAACCCCAACCTGTGCAAACATGGATCTGATTCTAACTAGCCAATCAAAATCTTTGAGAACTGAACCAAAATATTACATCACTGCTAAGGACTCAGACTGGCCACTAGGTGGAGCACACACAGGACAGACAGAAGCAAAAGATTGGAAAACTCAATTGACCTGAGAACCAAAGATAGATAATCCCACAAAAGGATTGACTTGTTGCCTGAATTTACCTGAAACAAAATACAGTAATACCTTGGTTTGCGAGCATAATCTGTTCCAGAAACAAACTACTCATATTGCAAGATATCGCTTGTTTGCCACGTTAAAATATATTAGAAATGTTTGCTCATGAGGAATACTAGCAAACCAAGTCACTCGCAATTCAAGGTTTTACTGTATCAAAATCCTCCAGAATATTTAAATAGGATACAATTAAAAATTAGGCAGCATATGAAGAACAAGGAAAATCTCAATTCATATCAGAAAAAACAACCAACAGATGCCAAGGCCCAGATGACAAAGATAAATGTCGGGATAATCTGACAAAGTCTTTAAAGCCACTATTATAAAAAGTTCCAATAAGCAGTCATGAACATTCCTGAAACAAAAGAAAATATAGAGTCTCATGAAAGAATTGGAAGATGTAAGGAAGACCCAAATGGACATCTTATCATTAAAACATACAGTAACAGAACAAAAATTTATTAGTTAGATTCAAAAGTGTGATGACAATGAATACAGGAAAATAAAGAGTCAGAAAACTTGAAGGTAGATAAATATAAATTATACCTTTGAACAACAGTGAGAAAAGGGATTGGAGGAAAAAAAAAAAGAAGAAGGCTCAGAGACCTATAGGACAATAGAAAAAGCGTAATATTTGTGTTGTCAGAGTCCCAAAAAGTAATAAGAAAATTTGATGCTGAAAAAACAGCTGAAGAAATAATGGCTGAAAAGTTTCCGAATATTTTTGGTGGCCATTTCTATGAATTTTAATACATGTACTGATTTCATATAACCACTATTACAAACAGGTAACAGTAGAAAAGTATTTTAAACCTAGATCTCTTTTATTCAAAAGCTTATTTAGATCCTGTTCATGTGATTTCCTAGATCTGCATTTGAATTCTACCAAACAGGTATTTTCTTTTTTAAAACATGAAGAAAAGGGTGCTATTTGGCTCTCTAATTTCCTCTGTTCTTAAAAGTTCCTGACACTGAACTGTCAGTGTGCATTAACAACAGTGCTCTGGACAGTTTCCCTCAAACCTGTGTTTTTTTTGTGGGTTTTTTTTTTTGTTTGCTTTTTTGGTTTTTTTTTTATAGATGAAAATCCCCCGTGGCCTAAAAGAAATTGAGGCCACCTTCGAAAATCAGCATGGAATGCTTTCAGTGCATGGGGCCCTTTACTTGCTGGGTCTTTGGCTGACACAAAAGGAGGATTGGAGGCGGGGGGGCAGGTTAATGTGAATTTTATATACCTCCCACCACGACCTCTAGAAAACTATCAAACAAACATGAAAGTCACCAGAAAGCTGTGTCCAGTGAGAACGGTGCATTTATAAAAACCTGCAGGAGCTTCACTTACATTGGTAAAGAAAAGTAAAGTTAAAACCAAATGACATCAGGAGGTTGGGGCCATGAGATGAAGCCAGAGAATTCAAATGAGTTTTATCAAAGCCTTAATTACATAGAGGTCTGCCAAGGACAAATAACCACTTTAGTTCTCAACCAGGTGCCCTGTTAGAGAAAAGAGTTGGAGCATTTTCTTCCTACAGCAGGACCACTGGCTAAGGGGGAAAGAAAACACCTGAATGATTGACTGAGGTGAGAAGGCATTCCTACCATGTCATTGCTGCTCATACAGAAAGAAAAGGCCATTGTGGGAAAGGGCAAAGCAGGCCCACTTTGGAATCAGAACTCGTTGTAAATCTCCCATCTCCCATTGAACATGAACTTGGGCACATCATTATACCTCTGACTTGACCTCACCTTCATAAACTGTAAAGAATGAAGATGTCACGCTGCCTCCCATGACTGTTGTAAGAATTAATGCATGTAAAATGTCTGGCACATAACAGGCCACACCTCTGAAAGCGTAAATATTCTAAAGGAAGCACTTTTCTTGACTATGAAGTGGCAGCCACCCTCACTGGAAAGGTCTTCCATTTTCATCTTGTTCTATGAAGCTTGAAGAACCAAGGCTAGGGTGAAATCAGGTCTCCTTAAGTTGACTATGCCTTTGGGTAGTTTTCTGCATTCCATTAGCTTCAAGATTTATATATTAGATAAAGAAATAAAACACATAATACTTTAACTTCCTGGCTTTGAAACACCTCAGTGAAGCAGGTAAGTCACCTGGAAAATCAGTATGAATTTTAGAAAAAAGCAAAATGAAAATAAATATCACCCAGGAATGCCTCAAATATGGTTTTAATGCTAAGAAACCTATTGAAGTTCAGCTCAGCTGGGATTTACTAAGATGTCATGGCTATGACATGATCTCTTCCCTGTAGCTGCCTAAAGCATAACTGGGGAGACAGAAACCTCACTAGACTTTTCAGAGGGATAAATCCAGGAATGGAGAGTTATTGGGTTGTCGGAAAAGTCATGACACATTTTTGCAATGAAACACATAGAAACAATATGTCATGACTTTTCCGACAACCCAATACATAAGGAACTGAAGGAACATAAAGGAGGCACTAACTTCATTCAGGAATACTGGTTTGCTCCCCAGAGAAGTAGTGTCTGAACACAAAAATATATAGGGTTTGTCGGGTGGGCGGTGGGAACAAGTTTTCCAGGCAGGAGGAACAGCGTGTACAAAGGCACGGTACCAAGTGATTGCAGGGAGTTATTGGGAAATCTCCTTCAGTCTACCGTGCTCAGAACAGAACAGTTGAGAGGACAATCCTTTTTCCCAGAGTCAGAATTGTCTGTTTCTAAATTTCGTCCAAGTGGTATAATGTGAGGAATAATATGCACACAAAAGACCCAGGCTGACCAGTGGATACTGGACAAACCACTCTGAGCATTAGTTTCCTCATCTAGGAAATGGGTTAAAGATCATCACTATTTCATATGGCTGTTGTGAGGATTCCCGGATGTGAAAGCATTCTTTAAACTGTAAGTCTATACAGATGGTTACACTATGGATATTACTTTAGAAATGGTCATTTGTAAATTAACCCATATTAGATTAATCTTAAATAGCTATATTTTAAAAACAACAGATACACATAACCCTGAATAATATTAGTATATAATGCATAGTTACCCCTAAAAAGATCTAGATATTTTCAAATCACTTTAAAAATGCATAGTGACTAGGAAGAGAAACATCAATCATTTGTATCATGACTTCCCATCCGCAAAGTGTGGGGGAAAAGCTTTAGCATGAAAGAGGTATTATGATAGAAAAAGTAAAGCAATGCAAAAGAAGTAAGAAGATGTTTGAATACATGGTTTATTTAAAAAAATGATAATTACAGTGAAAATATAAACAGTTTCGGGATGGGAAAACTTGGTCAAAGGATTATGAAAAATCAGAGGTAAAAAAACATGCATCTTTCTAGGGAGAATGAAGGAAAATAAAGGATGAACAAAGCAGAAAACCTCCAAAGTTAGAAATCTGAACTTTAGAAAGCAGCACCTCAGAACAGGAGGCACCGGAAACCTTGAAAGAAGTAACAGGAGGCCAGGGTGATGATCTAATAGTGAATACTAAGCTGTTTGTTTTTGTTTTGTTTGGCTTTGCTTTTGAAAGCCCTCATACTGCTTCTTAGGTGCCATCTCAGAACTTTGGTGATTTTTTAAATTCTTTTTTTGTGTGTGTGGAGGGGGAGGGTAGCTTATATGTAATAATTTGCTCTAAGAACATTACATTTTTTTTAGTTTAGCTTAGGGGTTCCCAGAGGGGAAAGGGGGAAGGAGGTGGTAGATGAGGGTAAATGGGGTCAAATATATGGTGATGGAAGGAGAACTGACTCTGGGTGGTGAGCACACAATGTGATATATGGATGATGTATTACAGAATTGTATACTTGAAACCTATGTAATTTTACTAACCATTGTCACCCCAATAAAATTTAATTAAAAAAAAAAAAGAAGAACATTGCAAAGAATTTTTTTAGCTATCCTCTGGACTATGCCTGCCCTGAAAAAGCTTGCAAATCATCTGATATGACAATCAAGGACAGCTGAAACATTTAATTCATTGATTAATGAATTGCTTCTTTCATTTTCTTAACCAAACAACCTTCCTTTATGCCAGGCACTTGGCTGGGTGCTATGATTATCAGGGTGACTAAGAGAGCCACAGCTTCTGCCTTCAAGATGCTTTCAGAGGAACAGGAAAGATGGCCACCTGAGCAGGCAATTACAGGACCATCCATTGCTGCTCTGATAGGAGATGCACAGTATTGTAGTAATCATCTGCAGCAGTTTTGTGTTTATTTTGGGGTGAGGAAGGGTTGGAGTTAGGGTTGTCAAGAAGTCTTCCTGGACTAAATGCAGTTCTAAATAGTAGATTTTTTTGTTTCTTCAAAACATTTAACAAGTACTTAAAATTTTTATGCTGGGGGACACAGAACTACCAATTCTAATACATTTCTTCAGTGATTCATGTGTTCACCCAGTGACTATTTAATAAATATCTCTGCCTTCAATGGGCCAGGTGCTGGGTATACAGAACAAACAAGACTGACCTGATCCCTTCCCTCACTTAACTCAAATGTAGCTGATCTAAAATCTTCAGTGTTCAGCTGAGAGATGCTTACAGCAAGGGGACCACTGATCACAAGTTCCTTTCCTGGGATGAGCATGCTCAGAAAGTAAGCTTGGAGGGCCGGCCGAGTGGCGCGATGGTTAAGAACTGGCTTGGGACGCCAGAGGGCCCTGGTTCGATTCCCACATATGAGGACCAGTGACACTGCCCTCTACAGCTAAGATGCTGAACAACAGCTCAACCTGGAGCTGGGCTGCCGTGAGTTGCCAGCAACGGCATAGGCTGCAGTCCCTGCTGCAGTGGGTTGCCATGGGCTACCGTGTGGAGCCAGCAGCCATCGTGAGCGGCCAGCAGCCGCAGTGAGCGGCCGTCCAGAAGCTGGCAACTGATCTGCCTCGCCCGGGAAGAGTGCAATGATGGTGCCAACTTGGGCCAGTGAAGCAACGTCCTCCACAACTAGACTGAAGAACAAAATGACAGCAACTTGTCTGTTCCCCTTTCCCCAATTTCCCAGCACTGTTCCATCACCCCAATTCTCCAATAAAAAAAATCTAAAAAAAAAAAAAAAAAGAAAGTAAGCTTGGAGACAACCTAAGAAACCATTCAGGTCATTCCTCCGCCTGCACAAAGGACACAACATTAAACCGTATTCCTCGGTGGGGGACTTGCTGTCCTACGGCCTCAAACCAAACATAAAGGTCACCTTCTGACTCTGAAGGCTTCATTAGACCTCACGTATGTGGGCTAGAGCATGTTTGAAGATGAACTTGGGTTGAAATCTCAGCCTTAGAGCTTCACACCTGAGTGGGCCTGAGTAAAAGGCTGATTTCGCTGAGCCTCACTTTCATCATCTAACTAAACAATGGGAAAAGCATAGCTCTCTTTTGGGGTTGTGGGGACGATTCAATAAACTAATCAGGCTAAAGAAAAGCATAGCATGCAATGTTCAATCAACACTGTTTCCTTGGGCTTTAAGACCCTGTCCAGTTGTCAACTCCTGCAGTAAAACTTTCTGAATTTCTCTTGGCAGAGTATGGGGGTCTCCTTTATGATCCCAATATCACTTCAATGCAACTTATAAAAATTAAATCTGCGTGTTTTCCCACAAAGCCATGACTTCCTTGAGGGTGGGCAGTATGTTCCCTGTCTCTGTGTAGCCCTACCCTCATTCAGGGCTTGGAGCCTGTTAGAAGCGCTTCACCTGCACCCCCTGCATGATGACCATGACTTTTCCCGTTAATAGGAGGTGGGAACAAGAGGAGGCCAGGGGACCCCCTGGAGCATCCTCTCAAGTGGAAAATGTTCTCGGCAAATCTCTACCTCAGTGTATACCTGCAGGGTTAGGGTCCTATACTTTTCCAGCTGAGTGGTCAGACATTTTTGGCAGCCAACACAAAGAAGGAAATGTAAGTATTTCCATGATTTGATGTGAAAAGAGGAAGCCAATCCAGAGGCATCAGGAAAAGCACAATTATTTCTAGTATTAAAATCAAAGAATCACTTCTCTGCGACCTCACACAGAGGGCTCTGTTTAATTTAATTAACGATGCCCATAAGAGCATCCTTGCTATAAATACAACACACAACAAAAAGGGACGGACCATAAAACCTAGGGACATCTCACTGATCATTTGCAACCCAGGGATAGATTTTATAGTGCCTGGAGGAACTAATGGACAGTATAATCTTCAAATAGTCTTGCTTAAACATTGTTTTCTCGGGGCCGATTTGGTATGCATGGAGCATGACCTTGAGAACCTGCTTCTTAAACAGTGTAGCAGCAGCATTGCATAGTAGCTATGAATCCAAGCTCTGGAATCATACTGACCTAACTCCTTACTAAGAATTCTGTGACCTTGGGCAAATCACTAAACCTCTCTGAGCCTCCATTTTCTGATCTATAGAATGGGGATAACAATAGGATCTATGTCGTAGGATTGTTGTGAGGTAAAAATAAAATGTGTCAGAACTGCTTGCTTAGCTCAGTATGTGGGACATGGAAAGCATTTAATAAATATTAGTTATTAACACATACTTTGAAGGGAAAAATTATTAACTCTCCTAACTCATTGTTTCCTTCAATTGAGTTTGATTATATGTACTTCACTATAACTTGTAATTGCTCTTCTCCCGAATATGGGTTTCCTTCAGCATCGGTGCTAATGTGAGGAGTTTTGCAGTTATTCCTTTTATGCAAAACCTAAACCTCACTTCTTGGAGGAGGCATGATCCTTCAGAAATGGTCATGAGCCATGCAGCTCACAGGCCACATGCCCCTGAGGGAGGAGACTACTTTGGTCACTACCCAGAGTGTTCCCCTCAGGGTTCAGAGTCAAATGTGACCAGACCCACTCGGGGGTATTTTGTTTCTGAGTTTCTGTGGGGTCTTTCAATATGCCAGGTACTGTGATTGGTCCTGAGCCTGTTACAGTGAACAAGATGGCACCCTTGCTCACAGGCCCAACAGGCTCCTTAGCTCTTACCCACTGCATGCTCCAACAGTGTGAACAGCCCACGTTGCCCAAGAGCCTGGTCTGGCTCACTGCCAGCATTGGGCCAGGGCCTGGAAGAGGGACCAGCGCACTGCAGTGTGTGCCCACCCACAGTGCCACGCCCTGGTTCCTGGGATGAGGCTATGTACATTTGGAGACACTAGCCTCACTCTAACAACCTTGGTAAAAGTAAGCCTTTGTGATTCTATGAAATCAATTAAGCAAACATTCAATTTTGTAGAGACTTACTGAGCTCAGGAAATGAGTGGAATCAACATCTTCTCTGTTTGTGTTTGGCATGCGTCAGTGTCTCTTGACGTGATCTCTGTCTGGGAGGCAAAGGCAGAAGTGGTTGAGAGTGGTCACATATAGGAGAAAGCACAATATTGGTTTCCCTTCTCTTTCTGTAAGCATACTTCTGATCAGGGCTGTCCCTTTTTATCTCCAGAGAGCAGCCAGATCCCTGTGTCTTATTAACATCCCGTATTACAATCCAAAGATCCCTGGGTCTTATTAAGACAAGAATATTTGCTTTCATCTACCCCTCTAGGTCTAGATCTTGTAACATTTTATGTCAGGCAGAACTTTGGGAGTGCAAGGAAAGTTCCTATTTGACCACCTTCTATGGTAGTCAATTTGAAATTAAATACTTTACAGTTATTCTTTTATTTAGTTCCCCAAATAAAAGGAAATAATATGTTTATCTTCTTGAGGTGGAAACTACGATGCAGAGACTTGCCCAATATCACAAAGCATGTGAACAACTGAGTTAGGACTGGAACCTAGCTCTGACTCCAAAACCATGTTTTCCACTATAACATGGTATCTCAACCTTGGCATGATTAGCATTCCTGGCCAGGTAATTATTTGTTGTATGCCCTTCGTATTTTAGGATGTTTAACAGTATCCTGGACTTATACCAACTAGTTGCCAATAGCACTATTTGTGACAGCCAACATTTTCTCCAAGAATTGCCAAATGTCCCTCCATTAAAAACCACTGCCTTGTAATAGACTAAGAAAAGCCATTTATCGAACCTAAGTAATCTATGCTCCTGAAAAATTATTGAAAAATCAAGTTATATCAGGCGATATATTAGGGATTGTGGGAATGCAAAGGTGTATGAAACAGTCTACCTTTAAGGAGCTTAATAAAAAGGTTTTGGAATCAAGGGAAAGAAGTCAGGTTTTGCTTGTGGGGACAATATTGTATCAAGGGAGGGAGCGATTAAAGAATTGTTGCCCATTCACTGATCTGACCAGTATTATCAATGCCCTATAACAACATGATGATAATGTGGATAGTAATAATCAGTTATGACAATGATCTTGTGACATTGATAGTTTTACTGATTTTGCAGATGAGGACACTGAGGCTGAGAAAAATAAAGCCTGCCTCAGACTGGGCAGCTATGAAGAGGGTGGGCATCCATTTCTCCCAAGTCCTGACCAGCATTCAAGGGGATCACCAAGACTGGGCAATCACAGATACTGTGACCAAAGACCCAAGTGCAAACAGTTGGCAGAACCTTTGGAAGTGGAGTGAAAACAGAATATTAGGCATGAGTTACAGTGCTGAACAAAATAAGAATATGAATCATGCATATTTGGGAGAGATATCTCAGATGTCTAGGGATATTAGCCTGTTTATATATCATAAATGAAAACATCACTTTGTTTAATGATCATTTAAGAACCAAATTGCAATATGTGTTTGCCTCAAAAAGAGGGCTGATTCTAATTAGTAACATATTACACTAGAGCAAATTAGGAATATTGGGGCAATGGAAATTAGCTTTTTTTTTTTTTTTACATAACCCTAATTGCCTATAGGAGAACAAAGAAACAAACAAACCTCAAATGAGAATATTTTATCTTAGTTTGTTCATAGACTGAACCCATTCTGGAGATTTTTCTGCCCTTTGTGCTTATGAGAAATTTCTGTAGGTCTTAGAGAACTGCTCTGTATGCTTCAGCACAGGTGTGAGGCCTGATTTCCTCCCATGTGATGACTTGCAGCCCCCAAGGAAGATCTGCCAATCCACGGGCTGGGAACCCACCTGGCACCATGCCAGGGTGTCACAATGAGAGGAAAACCACCAGGCTCACTTTGTTGTCCTCTTCATGTGGCTGGAAGTCTTCAATTCAGGCAGTCTTAATTCAGTCCACCCTGAAACGGGGTCTTTATTTATTTATTTATTTATTTATATTAAATTTTTTTCATAGTTTTGGTAAGGGACGGGTTTTTTTTTCATCACTTAAACAGATGCTATAGAAAGTGTTTCGAGTACTGGGGAAAATACCATGAAAAGTATATATATAACAAATTTGAGAAGCATTTCTAACACATATGACAGAAAAGGGCCCAAGGTTTTTAATATATAAAAAGGTTTCATAAATCTAGAAGACAAAGATGGATGAATAACTCAATGAAAACAAGACAAAGTATACAAGAAAGAATTTCACATGAAGAAATGCAATTGGCCAATAAATATAAGAAAAACATGTTCACCATTATAAATTTTAAAAATGAAAGCGAAGCACATTTTCTACTAATCAGCTTGGTATAAATTTTATATGTAAAATTTTGTTCTTTCTAATGCTCTTTTAAATTGTGCTATTGTAGAATTTCTTTTCTTTTTTTTTTTCATTTCAAGTTCCCACCTTCTTGGAATTGTCAGATAGACATACCTCATTTTTTTTCCCATTACTAAATAGAAAAAAGGGGAAAATTCAATAAATAAAGAAAATTAAAGTAAAAATATTTAAAGAAATAGATTTTGCTGTTAAACACTAACTTTACAGTGCTGTGATTTAATTTGTTAATTTATATATTTATTTAGTCACTTATTTATTGTGCATATTTTATTTTATTTCTGTTTTGCAAGTATCTTCTCTCCAGAAGCATCTCTAAGCTCCACATGAAAGGCAGCACTTGTTTGCCCTAAAAAGGGATAAACATACAGTAGCTGCTTAATCTAATTGCCCTTAATTAACCTGACCAAGGAAAAGTGCAACGTGAAAAAGAGCCAGACTAGGAATCCAGAGACTGATAGTGTGACTTAAAGGCTGTCACAAACCACACGAGCAATAAATATCAGCCAATAGCAGCGGTAGTCGTGCTAATACTATTGAAAAGCTTTTAATGTAAGTGACAACCTTGACCCCTATCACTTCCTAATATTTCCTCTCCTCCCTACATACAGGATCACAGGAGGACAGGTGATTTCCAGGTGCCAACGCAGGAAGGAGGAATTGCCATTCCCACAGTATTATTCCTGACAAATGTGTGGATGTTACCCACTATTGGCACTCCAGAACGTTCTTTCTGTCCAATAAGATTTTCATGAAGAGGACTCCAAACAGGTTATCCTGGACATGTTCCACCATTGTAAATGGCTATATTGGGAGACAGATTATTATGAGGAGCCACATCAAGGACTCAGAGAGGAAACTCATCAGTGGATAGTTTAAACTATGAGATGAACGTAGTGCAGCGACTAGATTGGACTTCAGGTTATTGCGTTATGAATATGGTGAGTACATTCTGAGTGTGAGAGAAAACATGTAATGAGTATGTGGTGCTCAAAAAGATGGAACGTAGCAGAGAGTGGCTAAATGCCTACAAGTTCCACTTCTTTCTGTTGGACAGACAGGGAGAGTAAACACTCAACCCCTCTCTTAGTTAGCTTGAGACCATGTGCCTGGCTTCTGGCTAATGGTATGTGGGAGAAAGTGATGAATGCCACTTCCAGACTGGCCCTGCTATGACCCATGAGAACTT
>NW_017731429.1:252995-255930 GCF_001890085.2 Hipposideros armiger | reverse complement strand
TACTCTGAGGTGGAAGGAGTCTGGTTCCCTGTGTTGCCACTCAGTACAGAAGACCTTTCTGTCCACATCAGACCATAACATACGTGAGAAATACACATAATTCTGCTAAGCTACTGAGATTTAGGGATTGTTTGTTGAAGCAGCTAGGGTTAATTATCTTAGATTCACTTTTGGACAGAAACATACATCTTCAAGTGGCTTTCCCAGGAATAACAGAGGAATGCCATGTAATATGGGTTATTGTGCGCTTATGATTGCCTTAAACTAGAAAATTTGGGAAATTCTTTGGTCACAATCCTTTGCTTTTCTTCTCAACTTTTTTTTTCAACAGACATTCAACAAGCATATTTTGAATTTTTTTATTTGCCAAACAATGTCCTTGGCGCTGGGAATTCCCCAGGGAACAAACTGGGTGTTCCTGCTCAGCGTGGTGCTTACAATCTGGTGGAGAATTCTTCCGGTTCTTATCAGTAATCATTTTCAGGGAGTGGTTGAAGTCTTGGGGAAACAGTTTCTTGCCTTATGCTATAGTATCTGTTCATGGACTCTGTGATTTTTGCCTTGTCTTGTTACAATCTCTTTAGTGATCTTTAAATGGACAAAGATAATGTCAAGGCCAACATTAACATGCATATAGCATTTCCCTCTCAGATCCAGAAAGGAAGGGCAAGTTTTGTGTTCACCTCCCAGGTCCATGTGTAATGCTCAGGCTTGCTTTACAAATATTGACTTTCTTCTAATCAATGCCTGTAACAGTGGGTTCTATAATTTTCATAGAAATGAAGATTTTATTTACAATTCTTTGATCTTTGTACTAGCCTGTACAAGGTAGACCTCATGTCCTGGCATCTAATATTGCTAACATTCTTCCTGCCTTCGACCCAGAATTTAGTGTACTTGCTTAAGTCTGCAGTGCCCTGTGACTGTGATCTTTGAAGGGATGCTTAGGGATGAGAGAGTGCTGAAAGGGGCAGGGAAAATGACTAGCTCTAATTCCAAACTTAGTGGACCTGAGTCAATGCAGCCCCAGAAAAGTGTGTGGACAGTACATTATATCAACATGTTTTTTTTCTCATATGGGATCAGGGGAAGGGATAGAATATTTGGCAGTAGGAGATAGAGGATAGCGAAAGAAATCTGACTTTTTGCTCTTCCACTCAAAATTCTGTGATGTGTACTCTTGGGCAAATCAATTACCCCAACGAACACATTTTATTAATCTATGAATGGGCATGTTAATAGAGAACTCCTTATAGAGTAGCTATGAGGATTAAATGAGTATGCAAAGCGTTGTGCATTAATGTTTAGTTCCAGGGGGTGAACCACTATAGGTTATAGCACAATAAGGCATTTCTCAGTTTATGTTCATCATGACGGGGGGGAAAATACCTTCTAATTTGATCAATTGTCCTTTTTAAATTTAAATTTCAGATTCAGTTTTCTGTATCTTTATGGGCATTTTGATGAGAAGATGGAAGAAGACATAACAGGCAAGATAATTGTAAATTTAGAAGCTGCTGCCTCCTTTGCACAAGAAATTACTGTGAAGTGACCCAAGCCCTAGCAGGGCACTGCAGACTGCTTTGTTTTGTAATCACCAAAATAGCGAAGGACCTTTGCGGGCATTTTGATTTGGGAATTTAAATACATGCTTTGTAACAGAGGGTATGATAACAGGTTTACTTGATTACTAAAGAAAGCCCCATCTTAGAGACATTCCTGATTCCCTGCTGATTCACTGCACAGCAGACATTGGCAGCAGTTTCCCTACCAGAGGATTTACTGAGCTACCATTTGAATATGGTGACCAAGGTTATTGCAGCCAGAATACTACTCTGCAAAGCTTCCAAAGTTCTTGGAAAGACATGCTGGCAAGGAAGAGAAACTGATTTCACTGAATGTACCCTGGGTCTCATCATCCTAGCTAAACATTTTGGAATAGATAATAGTTTATTTCCAGAGTTTTGTCCAAAATATGCAACTCATATCCCCAATAAGAAGTCAGGACATTTTAAAGCATGTTGCTGGACTTCAATCTGTGTGATACAGTTACTAAGATAAAATAATGCAGTTTGAATTGCAAAACATATGTCAGGATATGCCAGCCTCACTAGAGGCAGCAGAACCTGATGGTTAAGTACATGGGCTTAAACTTACCTGGCTTTGACTTTGGCACAGCCACCAGTTAAGTGTGAACTTGAGTAAATTACCTGAACATTCATGCCCTTAGTTTTCTCATCTGAAAATTGGATTTATTTTTTTCTATTCCACGGGATGTTTTTAAGAAGATTAATTTTTCACTGAAGTATAATTTGACTTCTATGAAATACCCATATTTTATGCATATAGTTGATGACTTTTTCAAATGCTTATAAACTTCTATCAAGATATAACACATTTTCATTACCTCAGAAAGTTCCTTTGGGTCCTTTCTCAGTAAATTACTGCCTGCCCTACTCCACAGGTAACCACTGTTTCAATTTATTTTATTATAAATTAGCTTTCCCCTTAAAGAAGATTAAATATAAAATGAAACAGTGTATATAAAGTGTTTAAAATATTTATTGGTATCTAGCAAGTATTCAATAAATTGTACCAATTATTATGATTGATATTTCTACACAGAGTTACAGTTGAAATAACTGATGCACAGCAGACACTAGAGGAAGAAATTCCAAATGACAGGGAATGAATTGTTTGTAAGAAATCAAGAAAAAAAGAAAGAGAAAGATTATAATAAAAATGTAAAATCAGAATATTCTTTAACATTCATTGAATGCCTTCTAAATGTCAGCACTATGCCAAGAGTTTGTGTCATTTAATCTTCACAGTACTCTGAGATAGTGATCTCCCCCATTAACAAATGGGAAAATAGAGGCTCAGGGAAGTTAAGTACCTTCCTAATATCATAAAGTTCTAATAAGTAATAGGGCTT
>NW_017731429.1:250119-250795 GCF_001890085.2 Hipposideros armiger | reverse complement strand
GCAGGAACATTGAGAAAGACTTATGCCACCACTCTGAGATTCTAAAATTGAGGTTGGGCAAGGAGATTTGAGATTCTCCCCTCAATCCTGCCCCAAGTAACAAGTAATAGTAGTCTACTGTTGAGAGGAACTGGAGCATGGAGAAATAGCCCCTCGGTGCTGTACAAATGCAGGGGCTGCTGAAAGCAAAAGACAGATCAGGAACCCTAGGAGAAAAGCCCTCTGACACTCCAGACTCACACTAAACACACAAGTGGATGGGTTGGAACGCTTTGGTGCACCAAGACCAATGGTAGCAATGACAATACCCAAACCAGCTCGATTTCTGATTAAAATCACTCAACCTCTAACATTACAGTCTGAGAGAAGAGACATGTCTATTGCAGGGCACAAATATAGTTTACCTGTAATTCCACCTTTTATATATACACAACGTCCAAAATTCAATAAAAATTACAGAACACACACAAACACAAGGGGAAAATATCCCCATTGTCTAAGAGATCAGCAATCTATATTACGAGACTCACAGATTATTTATATGTTGGAACTACCAGGCAGAAACTAAAATAATTTGATTAATTACAAAGGAGCTATGGAGGAATTTTAGAAGAAAGATGAAACTTACAAAAAAGAGTGAAATGGACTTGCTAGAAATAATATATACAATATCAGC
>NW_017731429.1:244735-248676 GCF_001890085.2 Hipposideros armiger | reverse complement strand
TATAACAATACACTGTAATAAAATTTATGTGAATGTGGTCTCTCTCAAAATATCTTATTGTACTGGACTCACCCTTCTTGTGGTGATGTAAGATGATACAACGCCTACACGAGGAGATGAAGTGAGGAGAATGATGTAGGCATGGTGATGTAGTATTCGGCGACCACTGACGTTCTTACAACTTGTCAGAAAGAGGACCGTTGAGTCATGATGATGTCAGGTCTTCCACCCATAAAATTAATGCCTTTTCTATCTTAAGTAAGAACTTATCACACACTGTGCCCATAACTTCTGTAGTTTGAGGTGCGACAGCCACACTAGCAAGAATTTCTTTTTCTTTCTTCACAATTTCACAGGTAGAAGATTCGTTCTTACCATAGATCTTGGCAACCTCAGCATAGGATTTTTGCTTTTCTTAGGTTGAAAACTTTCACCCTTTCACTTAAAGAAAGTACTTTATGGCTTCTCTTTGGCATATCTGAATCGCCAGCATAAGTAGTCGTGCACTTTGGGGCCATTATTAAGTAAAATAAAGGTCCCTTGAATACAAACAACAGTCAATCTGCTAACCAAGATGGCTACTAAATGACTAACAGGTGTGAAGCGTTTGCCGCGTATGCTGCAGGGAGACGCTGGAAAAGGGGAGGATTCACGTCCAGGCCGGGTGGTGCAGGATGTCGCGAGATTTCATCACGTTACTCAGAATGGTGCACAGCTTAAAACTTATGCTTATTTCTGGAATTTTCAATTTAGTGTTTTCGGACCACAATAGTCCAGGAGTAACTGACACCCTAAAAAGGGAGATTGTGTTAAGTGGGGACTACTGTGCATAGCAAGCAGCCACAACTGCTAATAACTCTTCCATCACCTTTCACTTCATTTTCATACATCCTCAGCTTTTGTCAGATGCCCTACCCTCTTCTTCTATCTTGAAACATATATTTATCCTTCAGAGGACTCCTTGCCAACATACCTGAGGTTTCTCCAACTCCCGAATACAACAAGCCACTCTTGTATTATTGCTTCTGTAGCTAGTAGATCACATAAGTCATAGCTTTAATGATCTGTTTTCTGCCTTCTCCACTAGCCAGAAGCCCTGTGGAAGCAGAATGTGTGTTTTATATACATTAACATCTTCCCTCTCTGATACACTGGAAGACTCAATAAAGACTGAGCGGATGATTGAATAAATGAAGCCAGGTTTAGTATTTTGTTCAATATACCACAATTCTCTCCCATTCCAGGATACACACAGAACTGGAATATTACCCAGCCACAAAAACGAGGAAATCTTACCCTTTGTGACAACGTGTGAGTGTATTATGCTAAGTAAAATAAGTCAGAAAGAGACAAACACCATACGATTTCACTCATATGTGGAATCTAAACAAACAAACAAAAAGCCCCACTAAATTCACAGAAAAAGAGATCAGATTTGTGGTTACGAGACCTGTGGTGGGGGATGGGAGAATTGAAGAGNAAAGTTGCTCAATATATCTGTACTACAATTTCTTTACATAGAAAATGAGAAGATGAGTACTTTCATGTAGGGTTGTGGGGATTAAATGACATCATAAAGGTCAAGTTCCTTATCAATGACTGTCCCATAGTATGTGTTCTAGAAATAACAGTTGATCTATTACTAGAATGCAGAATGTGAGTGTTTGATGATGGAATCAATCAAGAGTTGTGCAAGTGTGGGCAGCAATTTGAATTACCCACAGATATCGAAAGGCTATAAAGCAGTGCTGTTATGCTGATTGCTGGTCCTTGAAGAATGGATAGAGTTTCTAGGCCAAAGAAAAGAAAAGGAAAAGAATATTACAAACAGCAGAAAGAGCAAGCTGAACAAACTAGTCTAGTGTGGCTGGATCCCAGAGTTTGGATTGTCGAAAGAGAATGGTAGGAACATGTATTCTATTTCCTTAAACATGATTGGAGCTGCAATCCCTGCATTTAGAAACAAATTGTGTTTTCAGAAGCGATCTCTTGGTTTGGACATTTGACTTCTCTCTTGATACGCAGTAAACTGATTAGCTGTTTGAGTCTCCTACCTGATGATAACACCTTAAGACCTGAGACTGGGACTTAGTCATCTGTATCTCCACAACAGTGCTGGCCAAGTATTGAGAACTGTTCAACACGTAATTGTTGAGGGAGTAAAGGGATCAATGAATCGATAAATACTCATTTTGAAGACTGTATAAATAACAGTTTTCTGTGGTGGATGAAAGTAGAAGACACTCAGTTCTGATCTTACCATACATATCTTAGACACCACATTTCAGTGCATGTTTAGAAAGAAAAACAATGGATTAGAGATTTCATTATAATGAAAGTTATGGTCCAGAGGCTCTGATGTTTTAAGTATTACTACTAGTTAAAGCTCAGTCAAAAATGAAAATCTCTTAGTTGGGAGGCAATCCTTGGAAACACTGGTAGAGTCGTAGAGAAGTGAGGCAGGGAAGGAAAGGAAACTGAAAAGGTGCTAATGAGCAGGTTACCACTGTGTGAAACTTTGCCTCCGTCCCACTGAGGACCTCTGAGAGAGCGCCTAGAGGCGAGCTTCTGATTTATCACGCCTGAAGGGTGAAGAAGCTAGAGTATTTATCTACCAATTTATGTCAGTCTTAGATGAGATTGCTCCTGAAGGTGTTAACTCTGTAGCACTCTGATCATTTCAGCAGACAAGACGAATATGCTCCATGCATCCAGAGAAAGCTCTGTCTTTTAGGCAGAGCTGCATGGGATTGCAATAGGAAGCCATGTGCTAAGGGGATATAGCCATTTCCTCTGCTATTGTCTANCTCATGAAAGAGGACTTCCAGAACTGCTTCAGAAAGTAGCAGGGATGATGGGATAAGTGTATTTGAAGTGAGGGATAGTATTTTGAGAGGGAATAATGGCAATGTGTCTTTTACTGAAATAATTTTTTAATGTAAACATTCACTATATTTTGTGATCACACCTCGTATAATGAGCCCTCATAAAATTTGTTATTTCCGGCAATGCTAACAGCTTGCAAAACTGTAGTATAATATCAGAACCAGCATATTGACACTGATATAGTTCACCAATCTTATTCATATTTCCCCAGTTTTCTTTGTGTGTGTGTGTGTTAAATTCTCTACAATTTCATCACTTGTGTATAATAGGTTTGTGTTTCTACCACCCCAGTTAAGATACTGAACAGTTCCAATACCACAAGGGTCCTCCTGTTGCTCTTTTATAATCACTCCTACCTCCCTCACTTCTACCTCACCCATGTCTACCCCTAATCCCTGGCAACCACTAATCTGTCCTTCATTTCTAATATTTTGTCATTTCAAATAGTTATATAATGGAAATCATATAGTATGTAACCTTTTGTGATTAGATATTTTCACTCAGTTTCTTGAAGATTCATCCAAGTTGTGTGTTTCAATAGTTTGTTCCTTTGTATTGCTAAATAGTTTTCCATGGCATGGCTATACCACAGATAGGTTAAACACTTGCCTGAAGGACATCCTGGTTGATTTCAGTTTTTGGTTATTACAAATAAGGCTGCTATGAACATTCATGTATGTAAGGACACTGATCGAGGGATTCCACTGCATTCCTCACCCACCAACCAAGACACACCAGGTGGACCAGTCTGGTGAAAACCCTTCTACCTCCTCAGGCAACATCAGCAGGGTTTCTATCATTTATTCACAGCACTGCATGTTCCAGGGTGTTTTATTTTATTATAATTGTCTATTGTAGCAAAGACATTTTGTCACATGTATTGCTTTGCTTCCTTTACACTTTTGCCTCATACCCTTTGCAAAAACTAGCTTGCAATAGATTGTAGGTCTAAAAATAAAAGCTGAAACTCTAAGTAAACATAGAAGAAAGTCCTTTTAAACGTGGGTTATGTAAACATTTCTTAAGACACAGAAAAGGAAACATAAAGAAAAAAA
>NW_017731429.1:240004-240995 GCF_001890085.2 Hipposideros armiger | reverse complement strand
AAGCCTCACACATTGCCAGTGGGAATGTAAAATGGAACAGCCATATTGAAAAAGGATTTGGAAGTACCTCAAATAGTTAAAGTTACTGTAAGAGCCAGAAATTCCACTCCTAGGGTACATATCCAAAAGAATTGAAAACATATGTCCACCAAAATCTGTACATAAATGCTAACTGAAAGAAGCCAGTCACAAAAGACCAGTATTTGTGTGATTCAATTTATATAAAATGTTCAGAACAGGCAAATCCACACATAGAAAATCGATTGATTGCTGAGGGATGGGAGTGGGGTACCAATTAGGAGTGACTGCTAATGGCTATGGGGTTTCTTTCAAGGTTAATGACAGTGTTCTAAAACTGATTGTAGTCATCATCAGACTGCTTTGTAAATACAGTGAAAATTTTAATTATACTTTTAAAAAATATCTTCTGCAACTTTATACTCTCACAGCTATTCCTCTTGTTGATTAAGGCCCTTAGAAATTCTTACTTGGATTATTATGTCAGCATCCTAATTTGTTATTCCACCTCAAGTGCTGTTTTCAATCCATCTTTCATACTACAGTCAGAAGCAGCTTTCGAAAATCTAGAGCTGATGGTCACTCATGCTTAAAATTGATGGCAACTGTAACTGCTTACAATATAAGACAGCCTTACCATGGTTTCAACCAGTGTTTTACTCCCAGCTTGACAGTTTCTACACTACAGTAGTCCCCCTTTCCACAGGGGGTGCATTCCAAGAACCCCCAATGGATGCCTGAAACTGCAGATAGTAATGAACCTTACAAATGCTATGTTTTTTCCTATACATACGTACCCATGACAAAGTTTAATTTATAAGTTAGGCACAGTAAGAGACCCACAACAGTAACCAATAATAAAATAGAACAACTATAACAATACACTGTAATAAAATTTATGTGAATGTGGTCTCTCTCAAAATATCTTATTGTACTGGACTCACCCTTCTTGTGGTGATGTAAGATGATACAA
>NW_017731429.1:232223-235846 GCF_001890085.2 Hipposideros armiger | reverse complement strand
CATTCAGAAGTGATGACAAACTAGGTACATGACAGTAGTGGTAAAAAGTGCCTCCTAAGATTCCTTCCTATAGAATAACCCATTAATAAAATAATGCACTGGGAGAAAGAAAAAAAACTCATACTGATTTTCCCTGTGGCACCACTTTTTTCTTGTCTCATCTTTCTTAGTTATTTGCACACCATACATTTCACCCATTTAAAATATACTATTCAATGGATTTTAGTATAGTTACAGTGTTGTGCAAGCATCACCACAATCAATTTTAGAATATTTTCATCACCCCTGGCCTCAAAAGAAAACTCCTACCTTTTAGCAGACACCTCCAATCCCCTCAAGCCTATGCACCAACTAATCTACTTTCTGTCTCAATGGATTTGCCTTGGTCCCATTATTGACACCCCCAAAAATATGCACCACTTTTTCCTGATAGTTTTGTTCACATTACTTCAATTTTATAATCAAACAGACAGAATATCCTAATAATAACATTTACTAATTACTTGCTATGTTTTAGGCACTATGCTAAGTATTTTATGATATTTTCTCATGACAACACACACTTCTCACAGTAGTTAAGAGAAATGTTTAGCAGTGGATGGTACATGGTAAACTCTATTATCATTTCCTGGGCTGGGTATTGAACTCTGAATTCAGAATATTGCCCCCTCCAGGCATCTAAGAGGATACAAGTTAGCATTATGGTTAGAAGCATGGGGATTTGAATTAGGCTGCCTGGGTTTGAATCCTTGCTCTACCTGTTGGCAGCTGCATGAGCTTTGAAAAGTTGCTCAATATATCTGTACTACAATTTCTTTACATAGAAAATGAGAAGATGAGTACTTTCATGTAGGGTTGTGGAGATTAAATGACATCATAAAGGTCAAGTTCCTTATCAATGACTGTCCCATAGTATGTGTTCTAGAAATAACAGTTGATCTATTACTAGAATGCAGAATGTGAGTGTTTGATGATGGAATCAATCAAGAGTTGTGCAAGTGTGGGCNGAGCTTAACATTCTTCTGAAAGAACAAAAGGAATGAAAGGGGTAGTGCGATAGTGTGTAACCTTAAAAAAACAAGGAAACAATATAAGCAAGTACTTTATAATAGCATGTTAAAATTATAATCAATAGTCCAATAGACCTTGATATTTTACATTCTACCAATACAGTATATCAAAAGCCCTGGTCTCTTTTTTAATTAAAAATAGAAGACAATATATCTGGGGGAAAATGTCATGTCTGTATTTATTTTAGTTTATACAAAGTTAAGGTGTAAACAACTTCAGTAGCATTTTGGGAAGTACATTTTATTGCCATTGATTTAAAACAGAGTAAGATATTCTATTAATAGTCAAAATTGTCATGGCACTTTTGGTAGAATACATGTACTATAACACTAACTATAAAACACAAAGAACTGACTTATGAATTGTAGTAATATTATGAGCAAGCAGGTTTTGCAAAAGCCTGCAGGTTTCATCTTTTAAATATACAAAATAATTCTTAGGAAACCCTGTTTTCTCTTAAACCTTTTTTTTCTTTACTACCATAGTTTTTTATTTATTACCAATGTTTACATCCCCAACTATTAGAGAGCAAACTGATCTTTCCCAATGGTATTGTAGAAAAAGAAGAGAGAAGAGACTAAAATCTGAATTTAATGTAATCTCCAATTGAAAGTGATATTGCAGTAATCTGACATCACGTTTTTGGTGTCGTCAAAGCTTTCTCTCCTCCTCATATATTTACCACCCACTTCCCCCCAAACACACACATTGGAAGTCCTCTGCAGGGGATCTGCAATTTTTATGAGTGTAGGTAGGCGAGATGATCATAAATTGCTGTGCTCTTTGGATATTTTCAGTCATCACTGATGAGAATGGAAATTGGTACAAGCTTTCCAAAAGTAATTTTCAGGTTGTTTTAAAATTTTGCATAATTGTTGATTCAACAACTTCACTACTAAGAATTTATTCTAAAGAATTAGTCATTGATGTGCATAAAAATTTATCTTTATAGCACTAGTTAAAAGCAAACTACTGGCAATATCTTTAATGTCCAGCATTCACAATTTGGTTAAAATAAACACATAGTATATAGCAATACAACAAAATTTCCATTCACCCTCACAATTTATGCTATATAAACATATTTAATGAGTTAGAAAGGTGTTCATTATCAATTATTAATAGAAAAAATTAGGTCCCAAAACACCATGTTTAAAAGAATCCATTTAGGCAGAGAAAAAAGCTGGTTATTTTGGATAGTGGATTCATGCATGATTTTTATATTATTTTTACTTATTTTCCATAATATATGTGTTTAGTATTTATTACAAGAGGAAACATGTTATAAAGACACTGCTGCTCTTTCATACCACAAAAAACATTCTCTTGACTCCCATTGATACAAGTTTGCTAATATTTTAACAGCTGGTTACCAGCTGACCAATAAAGAAATTTAATAATATACATAACAATGTCATTTAAATTATACGGTTTACATTCATATTTATAATTGTATTATTGTATTTATATCCTATTTATATTTATATTGTTGTACATATAAAACTAATTGGATACTCTGAATATTAATTATAATTCCTATAAGATTCAGACAGAGAAGATAAAATGAAATATAAATTGAATGGCTCTTCTAGGGGTCACGGAGAAAATAACAAACATCTGTGCTTACTATGTGCCAGGCATGTTTTTCTACAAGTAGAGCGCTCAGAACTGTGTCTGGCACAGAGTAAAAACTATGTAAACATTTGATATTGCCACTCTTGTCCATTTATTTTTGGGATACTATTTAGTTACCCACATAAAGCACCTAGTCTTCCACTAACAATGTCTTCACATATTTCCTTTCTAGTAGAATATTTGAAGTAAAGCCTCCAATGCCTAGAAAAATCTACCATTTAAATGGGAGCTATTATTGTAAATAAACATTATGGTCAAGAACATGAACCTGGAGGACCATGTTTACAGATATACTGGATACAAATCTAACGGCACTGTTAATGGTTGTGTGAATGTAATAGTCAGGAGAGTCTGAATTATAAGTGGCAGAAAATCAACTCAATATGCCCAGAACAGATGAACAAAGAACCCAAAGAAGAGTTTATTGCCTCATATACAATAATTAGGAAGTTAAGGTTAAGTCAGATTCATACACAGCTGAACCAAGAGACTCAAATGGAATTTTTATTTCTCCCTGCTCTCCTTTCTCTCACTCATTGATTCTTCATCTCTGTGTTTTGGTATGTGCTCGCCTAAATGCCACATGTCACATGGACTGAGAAAATGATGGCCATTTCCTATGGCTCTCTTTCTTAAAGCTTTTTTTTCCCCCCGAGGGGGTAAGGTGGGGGTTGGTGGCAGCAGAAGAGAGAACTCTGGACGGTTCAGTTAGATCCCAAGCACCATCCTAGATCTGTCATTTTAGCCAGGAGGAATGCGGTCCTCTGATTAGCCCACTGTGGCCAGAAGGGCAAATACACTGTTTAGAAATCCTGCTAGAATCATATGATGTATTTGGACACTATTTTCTGTCATCTTGTTTTCTTATCCATAAAATGTGAAATCACCCCCCTTCCCAAGGGTGGTAGTGATGATAA
>NW_017731429.1:221677-227546 GCF_001890085.2 Hipposideros armiger | reverse complement strand
CAAATAACTATTCCGGTAGAACATGGAGATTAGCTCCAGGTGTACTTGCCAGAATGTTATAAATTAACTCATGAAAGAGCACTCTCATAGAAATAGATTATGTGTTATTTGGTCTTACATTCTGTCCTCCCTGATCTAGCATCTCAAGACCAATTCCTCAGAATCTTCTCAGTCCCGCTAGTACTGAGTAGTCAGGTTCTATAGTTCATTTGATTAGTAATCTATTTCATCCTGCAACAAAGGTCATATTTTTCTGCTCTCATACTGAGACTTGATCCTAGTTATTTGTCCAGAAGCAATGAGGGGAGATGGGAGCAGAACTAAGAAGGGAAAGCATCACCTTATAAACATCCTACTAAGGTGGAGCTCTTATGAGGCAATTGGCTGTTTTCCCACTGGAAAGGGTGAGGGCCCCTTTTTCTGGGCCAGAGCTTCAAATGAATCTCTGGGCTCAAGACCCTTAAGAGCATCTACCTAAATATCTCCGCCTATATTGCAGTATCCGACTCCTTCCCTGCCAGGGTCCTGATTTTAGTAGAAGAAGTTTCCAACTCTGTGAATTTGGCCTACTTTACAACTCTGCCTCTCCTAAAATAAAATCTGAGGCCTCATTTTCAGCATGGTCTATCCTGCTTCTAAAGAAAAGGAGGATCATTTTGATTGTTGCTTGCAGGTTCTTCAAGATTTCATGCCAAATCCTGAGTCGAATGTTGGCTGACCTAAGTCTGTAATTTTTTTTCCTACAGAATTCCTTTGGAGGTTAACTAACTCCACAATCTCGTGTCTTTCAAACATAACAGCAATAGAATTTCCTTCCATCCATATTCTATCCCCATCAACCTGATAGGAGTCTTAGTAATTATGGTGTTGCATTTTGCCAGGGATTAGCCTGACTGCATTATGCCTCAGCAAAGGGGTCCTTGCTATCACCTGGGTGGTGAATAATTCATTTCAAGAAGCTGATACTGAGGAGCTGCTTCCTAGGCCACCTCTCTCCCAGCTAACTTAGGCTGGGCTTGAGTACCCTTCTAAGACCCCGAAACAAGGATTGGCGTGAAAGTAGTTTTTTGGGAAAGTGAACCCAGGAAGCACCAGTAGAGGAGTGGGGAAGTGAGGAAAGAAGGAGAGGAAGCCAATAAAGGATGAGTCACATGGGAACCAGGGGCTTAATCCCACTGGGAAATTCTGAGAGACTGCATAGTGCTTGCCTCAGAATTGTTCTTCTGGAGGGACAAAGAACCCAAGGTATTTATCCCCCAATTCCTGCTATCACTGGTTGAGGGCTGCTCCTGGAGACATGAACTCCCCGGCACTTCTGGCCTGCTTGCCTCACAGATCAAGTGCTCCTGAAGCTAGAGAATATCCTCAGGGAAAGTGGCACAAATACTTATAACAGGAACCTCTGTGGTTGGTGCTTATGGGAACAGTGAATTCCAAAATAAGATGGGTAGGTCACGCCAAAACATGTTACAAAAGGCAAAGCTCCTATGAGTGTATTATGAATATGAATGAAAAATAAAGCCATTAAAAAGTAGTAGTTACCTGCAGCATATGAGCACCACAGCCATCATGTAAAACAAGATATCGCCATGAATATTTTAGTTTTTTTTTCATCTGTTGATTGGTCTGGCACCTTTTTGATCAGAATATATGAGGATATATTTCTTTGCTTAACCCAAAATATTTGTATACACTACTTACTTTCTTGGCCTAAATGCCAGTATGACCAGCAGATGCAGATGGAATAGACTCATCTCAGTTTTAAGAGTGCCCAGCAGTTCCTTTAAATAAATGAACATTTCCCATCTCCTGTTTGAAATAAAATTTTAGAAATGGGTCTTGAGAACCATGGATACATAGTAAAAAAAAAATTCACAATATTAAGAAATTAAAAGCACTTTCAGAAATAAGGAAGCAGCATCTGTTAATGTTTTATTTTTCTCTTGTGAAAATATATATAACATATATTACACATACAGAATAGTCCCACAGCTTGAGTCAGAGAAACCTAACAAAAAGGCACATACAGGGGGCCAGTCTTTTCATACCATATTCAGTTATACTGACATTCAGGGGCTGGAAGTGACAACAAAAGCAACAAAAGCACAGGAAGCCTGGATATGTGACTCTGAAGAGCTAAATCAGAGATAACTCTTGTTTGTTGAGAATTGTGGTCATCTCTGGAGAAAATACTGTTTCTACGTAAGAGGCCTGTCAGAGCAGCAGAGACCGTATTGAAATCTGGACAAAGATACTAGGGGCAAAGCGAAAGCCAATGCTTAACTTGCCAGCCAGTTTGCTCTACTCCCCTTTCTCTTTAAGACCTGAGGCCTTGGCTGATTCAAAGAAGCAAATAACAAGGACCACTGTGGCCCTACACAACAGTGGTCAGCTACAAGACGGAATTTTGTAACAGACTAAATAGTTTAAAAGCTTGTAAACACTGTGCTGATGTGTGGGGGGGGAACATAAAAAGAATATTTGTTATTTCTCTCTCTTATAGGAAAGATACAGACATAGATCTTTGGTTTGCCACACATGTGTCCCTATCATGACATTTACACAACATGGTAAAAAAATTGAGGCACAATTCATGAGAAGATGAAATTGTTAACTAAGATTTGGTGCAACCGGAGCAGCTGACAACCTTGGGCGATGTGAGATGGGGCTTCACGATGTCCGGCTCGATGGACTCCATCAGGTCACACTCATTCGCAAGTATATGTTTCACCAGGCATCTGGAGGCTTCGTCGATGTTTATGTTTTCCTAAGAGGAAAAAAAACAAAAACAAAAACAGCTTTTTAATTCAATATTCCAAAATAATGCTGGAGCAGAGACCTCTATGTGACAGAAGTTTTTTAATTCAATATTCTAAAATAATGCTGGAGTAGAGACCTCTATGTGACGGAAGGGCAGTAATTTTGGCAATTCATTTAAATATCCCTTCCTATAGCTGATCCATGAATTCTCTTTCTACTCCCTTCATTCCCCTTTATTCATTCAAAGAATTTTACTTTTCAGTTCTTCACGAAGGTAAAAATACTTATTTTGTTTCATCACATAGGAGGAATAATGTTTTATGGGCTCACTTAGTAGGCTGAATTTAAGTTAGAGGGCAATTTTCTTATTTTCCCATATTCTTACACTATGACATAATCTTGTAGAAGATACGTAAGTCTTCAATTTAACTTAGGTTTGTAATTACCTTCTGCCACATACTACTTTTCTGACCTAGCTACGAAATAGGAATAATAAGATAGCTCTTAGAGTGGTCATTAGGAGTTTCCCAAGTATTTCTGGCTCTCTGCCTTTGGGTCGAATGCTCTTCTGACCTCTTTGATGCTAGGCATGGACATATTACTTTCATTGGACAATGAAATGTAAGGAGAATTGATGTGTCCCACTTTCGTATAGTAGTAATAAGAACCCATGCTCAATTCATCATGTTCTTCTGCCCCTGGTTAGGCAGTAATGGCAGCACAGAGATTGAAATTCTCTTGGCCGAGGTCTGTGAATGAGGGTCAAGAACAGCCGTATATCCCATGATGGCACATGTAGCATGAGTGAGAATTATAACCTGGTTGTTTAAGCCACAGAGATTTGGAGTTGTTTATTACTGTGACATTGCTGAGACAATCCAGATAGATATAATCTTTAAAGGAAAATATGAAGTCAGAAACATGAGTCTAGTTCAAGAATAAGATAAATTCAAAATTGGGGAAAACATGGAGCAAACGTTTAAATCTAAAATACATTGTTCAGTTACTATAAATTAAATTGCCTTTTATCTGACAGTCAGAAAACTGAAAAATGCAAAATATTTACTACCAGTGTACTAAACACAAAAATTTGATCTCCAGTAAAGTCACATATGACTGTTTTTATCACGCTTTGTAGAATTTCTCTGATGTGTCTCCTATTAGTTAACGTAAAGAGATAAGGACTTCCTGGTCAAACTGTTTTACTATAAAACCTTGTTGTCCAATCTGAAGTGTAACTACTCATCCCTAATTTTTGTATATATATCAAAGTTGTTGATATATTTTGAGATCACTGCATGAAGTCATCACATGGAAAATGTAAGAGGTGGTGATGGTTTCCAAATGGTATCTATGACTAATGCCTAATCACATTCGATGTAAATATTGATATCCTTCAAGCCCAGCCCTGAGTTCATCTGCTATGAAAGCTTAAGGTTGGAACTTTCAAGCCCTAGACAACAGCTTGGTAATTTTCTTCTATTTATAGAGCCTTCATAAAAAATGCTGCTGGGGTTACTAAATCTAAAACAAGATGAAGTTCTGGTTGCTTTTGTGCTTTTTGTGATGTTATTGTTATTGGTTTTTATACCAGAGTAGAATTCCTGTCTCTGAGCCTCCCTTTTGTCATCTATGCAATCATCTTGATGATAATACTTATCTAGTAAAAAATGGCTTCTCTTCACTGGGTGTAGTGATCATTGGTGCTTTTACAGTGTGATCAGTGATGGGCACTTTATATACACAATCTTGTTTAATCCCAGGATTCATTTTTGTTCTTATTGATTTTGTTGTTATTGTTGGGGTAAAGTGGGAGTGGCCTATCTACCTTCATTTCAGCTCAAGAATGTCCCTCACACTGTAGAAGCTAGTCCATGGAGAACAGCTTACTTCTGCCCTCTTCTCTGCTGCACAGGTTACTACGTCTGCACGTCACGTCACGGCCCATGGTTTGCATGCCCTGTCACTCCTCCTCTTCCTGGTGTTGTGTCCAGGTATCACACTTGAACTACCTGCTCCCAAGCAGTAATGTGACCTAGGCAGGGACACACCCAGCTCAATGTTTTGCTCTTGAGTCCAGCCACTTGTTTAAGTGACCAATTGGAAGCCAGGTCCAGGTACTCTAAAGTCTCAGATTCAAGGAAAATGGGAATGGGTAGCCTCACTTAGCCTTCCAGGCCTTGGCCTCCTGGGCCAGCACAACTCACTAAATAAGCTCTACATTTGGGTAGTTATGAGGTGCCTACCCAGCTATTACTAAACCGATACTTTGATTCCCATTTGGTTTTTTGTTTGTTTATTTATTTGTTTTATTTTTTTAGCTGAGCCATCCTGCCACCTGTTGGCAGCTCAGCGGCAGCTCAGCTCAGCCCCATGTGGGAATNTGTAACCCAGTTACTTTTCCTCATAGATGTTGCTGCCATTGCCTCTCACCAGGCACGAAGCATCCAGAGGCACCCCACTGAGTCCCATGGTTTGCAGATGTACTCCTTCCTTCCTAATCCATTATTTAGCAGCAATTCTATGTCCTCTTGGTAATCAGGATGAATTACTCTTGCCTATAGAGTAAACTGCCTTCTCTAACTCCTGGCCTGTGGGCATGAGGAGCCAAAAATAATCAGGCAGCAGCTGAAGCTGTAAATTTAGTGGAACACTTACTGAGTCCCCTGGTAGAAGTACCAAACCCTCTAACTCTGTAGATTCTGAAGTTCTAAAAAGGGGAAGCCCACTTTCTTAAATGGATTATTCCAAGTGATAGTGGGAGGCTTCACTCCTACTTCTTCCACCTTTTGAAGCTAGTTATCCAGGACACAACACTAAATATACTGACAACATTTAATGGTAGTGCCCCTTCTTAAACCTTAACCATGTCGGGTGTCATCCCCCGTGAAATACAGCAATATATTTACAACCTCAAACCTGGTCTACAGAGAACAGATACCACTGAGCTTCTTTTGGTGCTATTATCCTTCTTTTGGGGACACTCCTTATTGCTTCAGTGAAGAGAGTGTGTTCCAGGCTCTCCTGGGGGACATGATTAGCTGGTAGTTTCTCTGGCATCACAAAATAATACATTCAAATATGCCCACCTCTCCAAGACCTTGGAGCT
>NW_017731429.1:201911-211140 GCF_001890085.2 Hipposideros armiger | reverse complement strand
TCTAGTCCCATCAGAGCCAAGGAGGGGAAGTGACTGCTTTTAGATTTATGTAGGAACAAAGTGGCAGTTCACAGTGACTGAGCTACATTCATTCATTCAATTAATATTATTTAGATTCCCACTACGTACTAGGCATACAAAGATAAAGACTATAAAATAAATACTGTCCTTGACTGAGCTTACACACTGGTAAGGTTTATGTAAACAGTAAGGGCATAATAAGGTTGGAAAGGGCATCTTGAGACAGATCATTGTAGAGGCTTGAATGCCAAGTTGGCCAGGTAGTCGTGGAGGTTGTTTCGCATGTGAAGTGTCAATGAACACAATACAACTCCATTAGTAGACAAAATGCACCCTTAGTACTCTGTTTTATCAATTAACCCATTAGTAAGTATTTAGTAAATACCCATCATGTGTACTGCGGTGCTGATTGCCATGGCATACCTATGTCAGATTAGAATTTCAAGAGGAAGCCAGGAAGAAGAGAAAACACTATTATTTACTACTATAGTGACCCTATACAAACTACAAAATGGCATAGTGCATAGTGTTTAAAGCATAGGTTTAAAGCCAAACTCTGGTGGCAGCTCCCCCACTTTCTGGTTGTGTGACCTTAGAAGAATTACTTTAACCACCCCCTGTCTCAGTTTCCTCATCTGTAAAAAGGGAAATATCTACTTTAGAGGTGATTTGTAAGTTAACACATGTTAATATTTAGATCATGTGAAATACTAGACAAATACTTAGACAAGGGCATAGAATACACATTCAATAAATGTTATCTATATATTCCTCTCATTTAACCATCAGAAGAACACAATAATGTGTGTATGCTATTCCTTCACTTTGCTGAGGACACTGAGATTGAGAAGGGGTACGCAGCTGGCGCAGACACACAGTAGTAAGTGGTAGGGCCGAGCACGAGCCCAGTGAGAACAGTAAACACTAATATTTACCACATGCCTACTACAAAAAGCAAGGTGTATTGAGAGCACAGGCTTTGAGATAGACCCTATCTCAGCTCTCCTGAGAAAATATTCTCCAAATAAATAAAGGAACAGCATGGGCTGGGCACATGTTTCCAGCATAAACAGGGTAGGAGCATGCAGTCAGGGCCTCAGGCAAAGCTGATCTGTATTGCTGGGCCTTCTACACACCATTCAAGTCACAGCCAAGGGTAGACTGAAAAGGAATCGCAACACAGAGTGCACTTCCCATTCCCCTTTTGTCCAATGCCAGCACGAATCATCAAACCTGCCTGACAGAACGACAGGCTCAGACCCTTCAGGGCAATTATATTGCAATATAATTGATTGAGTTACTTGGCATCCAAGTAGACACAGCCAGCCCCACATTTTCTAGGTGATTGTGAAGAAACAGAGCTGCTGGCGTAAAAGCAAAATGCTACCTGGATATTTTTATTTGCATTTATTCTAAGGAGTGGTAACAACATCTTCAGGAGTGTCTTTTGCTATCAGGGAAATTGATATATCCCATGACTTCCAAGACATGTACGCTTAGACTGAATCTGACTGCGATATATTTACATATTTGCAAAATGACAAGATGGTCTATTGTGCTAACTGCTTTAGCAGAGGTATCTTTTTGCCTCTGCTCAGGATCTTTTCATTTATATCAATAAGTATGACTGGGTATACTGTATGCTGGGCATTCAGCAGGTGCTTTCCTTATGAAATTACACTTACATTCAAACCCCACAAAAATCTGCTAAAGAGCTAACAGCCATATTTTAAAGGTAAGGAAACTTTAACCTTTACCAAAGTTAGGACACTTACCCAGAGCAGAACAAGGTATTGGTCAGTTTATCATTCCAACCAAAACGGGCCTAACTCCACTTCCTAACCTGCTCCCATATATCATCTTACAGTGTCTTCCAAAATTAAAACAGATATTAAAATATATTTCATTTATAAATTAGTAGTTCCCAGGCCTGGCTACATATTTAACTCACTTGAAGAGCTTAAATAAAAAAATAAAAAAATGTTACCAGATCCCTCCTCCCAAACATTGACATAATTGGTCTGGGATGGGGCCCAGCATGGGTATTTTTCAAAAGATTTTCCACTTCTTTAAAATGTGCACCCAGGTTGAGACATTGAGACACAGTGTCACATAATGAAGAATGTCTTTAAAGCCACTCCTTCTTATTTCAATAGTGAACTTTCTGGAAATACCATTTAATACAGTGATTTTAAGCTGCACTGATTCTGATCTTCCTGTAGAGGAAAGCATATAAGTCTAACTATCTGAGGTCTTGGGTACTTGTCAGTTTTTTAATTAGCTCTTTAGAACATCTGCCTGGTGGAAAATTATTTAATCTCTGACCCCCAGTGCCAGAGAGCAAAATACATTCTAGCAGAAAACCTTCACATCTGCCTAGTTAGAAGCTGGCAAAGAATTCATCCTCCCCTAATCTTTCCAAATACATCAGCTTCAAACAAAACACCAAGTGTACCAGCGACTGCAAGGTTAGGGCACTAAATTCCTCAGCCCTGTGAAATTTTAATTAGAGCAGATGGCCCACTGGATAATAACACCACTGTAAGAAGCCTCACACAGAACAGGGGTTTTGAAATCATTTCTCTAAGATTCAGCACTTGTTTATTGAGCACACAAGTACCAAACGTTTGGCTAGCTTTCATTAACTTTAGTTCTTATCTAATATGGGGTGTGCACAGTGGGCACCTCTATTTTTGTCTGCTTAGTACTTCTTTCATCGCTCATCCCGAATATCACTCCCCATTTCCTTTGGATAACTGCCTCCTCCTGCTACAATCACGAGCCTCTATTGGAGGCTCCACCAAACCGAGCCCTGTATCTCAGACACGGTTCTCAGAAGGTGGCGTTTCACTTCGTCTTCACAATAAAGCTGAGGTAGGAGATCCTGCCCCCGTTTTACAGACGAGGCACGTGAGGTTCAGAGAGGTTAAATGACACATGCAAGGTCTCCGTAAGGGGCAGAATCTGGCTTCCAGCTCCATCCTCAAAGCTTTTTCATATTCTTTTTTCCTTTCCTTGCTGACTTCTCAGAGTCGACGGCCAATAATTTGTTAGTGCCAAGCAAAGGTCTGCCTACACTCAAAGCCCATGGTTCTGCATTTGCCACACTCTCCATGAAAGGGACGCATTAAGTGGAGAGTGTCATTCAGACACCAGGTCCTAAGGGTGCCCCATGGTCTGAAAGTTCCCAGATTTTAGTCTTTCTAAGGGGCACTGGGAAGGACAGACTGAGCCATATTGTCACAGATTTCAACACAGGGCGGAGTTCACATTGTCAGCATGGAGATACAGGGATAGAAGAGGAAAGTGCACAAATCCAATAGCCCCAAAGGTGCGTCCCTCAGACAACACCTCTGCCATCCCCACTACAGCCTGACCTCAGTCAGCAAGGACAAGATGTCCAAGTCCACTTCAAACCCGCCTCCTCCCCTCTTTTCTATAGTCTCAGGGCCTCATACCTTACAGCTCTCTTCCCTTCGCTCCCTCCCATCACGCTGGCAGCCTCTGCAACCCCGCTTCAGCCATGAAACATCCCGGGGCTGACAGAAAACCACCCAAATTCAAGAGGGAGGGAAATTAGATATCACTAATTCAACCTGCTCTCTTTGACACGTTAGGAAATTAAGGCAACAGAGAAGGAAAGTAACTTGCCTGGCATCACACAGCCTACTTCTTTGCTCTTGTTGCTCACACACCTTTTTATTTTTAGAAATACTATCTCTTCTAAGCAGCCTCGTCTTAGCACTATAAAATGTATCTTCACTACTCCCTGGCACTTTCTACCCACCTGGCACTTACCACTGACTCATAGCTTCCTGTTGTCTCTGTCCTTAAAGACAGGGGTTTTATCAGGTTATATTTGGGTCCCTGGCTCCCAACACAGTGCCTGGTACATAAAAGATCTCAAAACACTATTATCAAAATAAGCTGATACCTGCTAATAATTTTTTATATTTCCAGTACCATTGAAGTGCTGGATTAACTAAGTGAATCCTCACAAAAAACTCAGATGAGGAAACTGAGGTATAGATAGGTTAAACCATTGTCCCAGGGTCACACAGCCAGCAAGTCAAACTTCTGGCACCTGGTTCTCCAGCCCATGCTCAGCCACTACTCACGTGACCCCTGAAAGTTCCAACACTGGCAAATGGCAAAGCCAGACTCAAGCCCAGAGCCCCTGTGCTTACCTACCGTGACATTCTCCTCTCTGTGTCTGCTGAAGGAGTGAAGAGTCAGGTCCCCTAACTTGACGGCCAGTGCTTTGTTTCTAAATTCTGAACAAGCAGCTCAAGATGCGTTCTATTTATTTATTTATTTATTTATTTATTTATTTATTTATTTATTTATTTAAACCGTTGTTTATTTATTTTTAATTTTAAATGTCTAAATGGCACATATACACTCTCTAATTTTCCACCTACCTTCCTCATTTCTGTTAAGTTCCTGGCTCCTGAAGCAATTTGAGTTCACCATCCCTGTCTCTTCCCCCACACCAGGCCTGACAACACTAATCCTAGGCAGACACAGTTCCCAAGATCTTTTTTCAGAGTTTACCATTCCTGCAATACATCGCCAAGTCCAGTACGTCACGTACGACTCACCACTAATAAAGAATCAGAACATTTATAGATTTTACCTCTCTTAACATTTGGCTTTTAATATAGTGCTTTTTAATTTCCTTCACTGAGTCTTAAACTGAAACAATAATAGGTCTTGGTAAGAGAAGAATAAATATAGGCATAAAAACTATCATTTAGCCCAAACTTAATAAACCTCATTTAACCTTCAGTTAAAATACTTTCTCATTCACCAGTTTAAGGCTATAAATGAAGGGCCAGCCAAGTGGCGCTTTGGTTAGGAGTTGGCTTGGGAGCACCGCTCTGAGCATCAGGGCACCGGTTCAGATCCCACATGGGCCAGTGACACTGCCCTCTAAGGCTAAGATGATGAACAACAGCTCGACCTGGAGCTGGGCTGCCATGAGTCACCGGTAACGGCGTAGGCTGCAGTGGGGCTGGCCGGCAGCGGGCATGTGCTTTCGTGAGCTGCCATGAGCCGCCGTGAGCGGCCGTCCAATGGCCAGTGAGCAACTGCCTCACCCAGGAAGAGCGCAATGATAATACCAACATGGGCCAGTGAAGTGACATCCTTCATAACTAGTCTGAAGAACAAAAGGACAGCAACTTGTCTGTTCACCTCCCCCAATTCCCCAGTAAAATCTTTAAAAAAAAAAAAAGAATATAAATGAAAAAAACAAAGAATATAAACGACCCCTCAGACACAAAATATTAATAGTAATAATTGCTAACATTTATTGAACACTTACTCAGATACTATGCCATGTACACTTCTTATATCATCTCATTGAACCCTTCATACACCCTGGGAGGTGAATATACTAACTGACTTTACAGACATGTAGGATAAGCAACTTAGCCACACTGTTTGCTGGACTTACTCAATTCAATTTAAAGTCATATTTATTGAGTGCTAACTATGAGCAGAAATTGTCTGTTTTATAATTAATTTCTATGATGATTAAATGCTTTCATTTTGACACCTTCATGTGCCAAGTCTGAGAACTGAGACGGGAACATCGTTGCCTTCCAAAGTAGCAGGATGCAATGGAAAGAGAATCAGCTTTGGAGTCAAGCTTTAAAAATTGGTTTTGCCACTTACTACGGGGCTAATGGCAAGTCCAAATCCTGAGCCTCCCCTGATTAATCTGTAAATTGAAGCTAATGGTAACTACATGTCATAGGATTCTTGTTAGAACTTTAGAATTAGATGAAGCACCTAGACATTACAGATAGGTCCTCAGATAAATACAGGCTCCCTCCTAGTGTCTGCGTCCCTTCTCATCTTCACCCTTCAGGTCTTTCCACAGTGATCACCTCTTGTAAATAGTTGACTCTGACTTCCCCAGGCTGGAATAAGCACCCTTCAAGTCTGGCACCTATCAGTGGTCAATATGTAATGGCTTGTTTTGTTTTCCTGTATCTTCCACTGCATTGGGAGCTCCAGGGAGCGTCACTGCCGTATTTACAGTGTCTAGCACAGAGCCTGCAAGACAATAGGCACTAGGAAGATATTGGGTAAATGAACAAATGAATGAGTAAATAAATAAACAAATGCACAAGGCCCTCAAAAGAGCAACAAGTTGAGGTTTCAACCCGAAACTAATTTTAGATGTGGGGGATTACTACAGGGAATGAAAAAGAAAACATATTCACAACAGAATTCACTTAATAATTATCAAACTGCCTGTTCTTGTTTTGCAGTTATGATTATTTTAGGTGAAATGGACGGAAGACTGAATCATTTTATAAAAATTGAGCTGAACTACTAAAGACTGCAATTGAGCAGACCTACACTGGAGTACTAATTTTGCTCTTCCCAAAATAATTTTCTATACACTGATGTTCCCAAAAAAACCACTTCAGGTAACTTCTGCTATTTAACAACTAGATGAATTGAGGCAAAATACTCACCTTTCTTGGGACTCACCTAATAATATAAAGATAACATATAATATATAATATATATTTAATATGTTATATTAAATATAAAGATAGAATTATGAGAATTAGAAATATTATATTTGGGGGAAAATAGAAATTGGGTAACATGATATATTTTTGTGACTATATATTGTATACAATTATTTTAATATCTCTTTTTGAGAACTTTTATGAAACTGAATGGTCAATTCTAGCTTAACAATTTCTTTGCAGAACTCTAGTTTATCTTTTCTTTATACACAGCCCTCTTGTTTATCACTTAACTAACTCTTTAGTGCAGCGCTGGAAATTCTTGCTTTTCCAGATAACATAAATGAAACTTTCTGCCACCAGTGTTAGAATAATGTTGTTTGAGTGAAAACATACAGGAAGAAGAACTATATGTAAAAGTGGATATGTAGATAAAACTAAAAAAAAATTATCTTTTAATCACCTTTTTGTATTTGGAATGTCATTATACTACCTAACTACCAGAACTCTGGCCTCAACCCTAGACCTTACGTCTGCCTCTCCCTACCAAATCCCTGCTGTCCAACTCCTAAATTCCAGTCAAATAACAAGTCATTCTTAGCTTAAGCAACCTCCCTGAGGCAGCACTTAATGCGTGTTATATAATTTTCTTCTTCCTGATGGAGAATAAAACTAACTATCCTTCATGCTACAAACTTGTAATAGCAAAGAAAGAGGAGGTATATCAATTTGAAGTCCCTATCATGAAATTCCTAAATGAAATAATTTATTATACAGCAAATAATCATTGAGCACTTTCCCTGGACTAGGCACAATTCATCCATGTCTTTATGCTCTTCGTTAACGTACTATGGAGTCAACACTTCGGTGATGATTTTATTCGTCCAAGCTTCGTCTGCCTCTGCTTAGAGATAACGAGGACATGCTCCCTTCCCACGATCACTGCGACATTTTATTCTAGTTCGGGCCCTGCATAGTCTCTTGTCTGATCACATGCTGCCATTTTCTTCCCATGGCAATCGTCTGACACGTTCCTTCGAGACTGTCTCCTGACTATTCTAATTAACGTTTAGTTAGAGTCTTACCTCATTCCCAATTCCCACTTCCAAAAAAAATGTGTTGGCTCATACAGCCTACTCAGAATCAGTCCAGACCACCAAACCGAGGGCCAACATATGGCCAGAACCTCACTCTCCTGTGTCATCTCCACTGGCTCCCCTTACCTGGCTGGGCTCCAACTGAACTAAATCACAGGCCATTCCCTGCATGTGCTTTGCCTGGATTATTCTTGCTCCATCTCTATCTGCCCATCCAGAGCACACATATCTCATTTGGAAGTATTCAGCTTCTGGCAACTCATCTCACTGATTTACAAGGATTTCATTTTATTCTGCTTTGGGTTTTTAAATGAAATTCAGGTACATTTCCCAGCTTCAGAATCTTCTGGTCATTTAGAATTTTTATTATTTGTGTATTTGTTTACTTAAGAGGACAGGTCTAGTGGAAGGACTCAGAACTAACCTAGCTCTGCCAATCACTAGCTGTTTAACCTCAGGGAAGTCACTATAAACCTCTCTCCAAGCCTCAGTTACTTTACCTATAATCTGTGATAAAAAAATGATCAACTTCAGAAAGTTGTTGAGGATGGGTATAAAATGAGATATGTGGAAGAGCTCAGCAAGAGTGTAGGCATACAACAAGGCCCAAAATAAAATATTAACACTTGGGAAATGATACAATATTGCATTAATATTATTAAGTTACATATAAGAATGTTTGGAAGGACAAACATACTTCTTTGTTAGAGTTAGGTATCTCAAAGTGGGTTCTCAAGTTTCATAAGGTGGTACAGGGGAAAAAAGCATCTCACGGTTAAATATTGGGTTGTCGGAAAAGTCATGATGTATTTTTTCTGTTTTTCATTGCAAAAATGCATCATGACTTTTCTGACAACCCAATAATTTTATGAAGTATTGAGTTAAAAATAATACAAAAATATTTCTTTATAACAAAAGTCCTCAGAGCCCTAGGTCACAGAACATGACATGTGACTGAGTTTCTTACATTAAATCGAGAAAAGTTTTAGCATCGTGGGTGGGAGGACCTTAGGGGAACCAAAGCAACATGGCCGAACTTGGAGCAGAGGGTAAAGATCCACAACAGTAACGAGAACTGAGAAAAGACTGATTCAGGTTGAGATGGGGGAGCTGGAGAGAAGCAAGCAGTTTCCCTTTTCCTCTCTCCTCCCCGAACACGGAATGAGTTTCATAAACTTCTCTGGTCACAGAACTCTCATCTCATGCTCTGTCTTGCAGGGTCAGTGTCCCTCTTTGCACAATTTGGCAATTACTGATCAGGAGTAGTGGTGGTACATACAGGGGTGGTTGTGGATGGCAGAGGTGGGGTGGGGAATAGAGACATTTATTAACTGATTTTGTATTATACTTGTGGTTTTTTACCCTTACCTAGGTAGTGCTACCCCTAATTTTGCCTTTCTCTATTTTGCTGCGCCTAGCCCAAAATGAAGTTCATGTGTTTCTTTTAATATGGCTTTAACAGAGTAGAGTGAGATAATGCTAATAACAAAGTTGGAAACAATGGGCCTGACTGGCTATGACAAGGTTCTGACATTATCCACTCTGGTGAGTCTTCTCTGACCAATGCCCCACCTCCAACCTGAGCTAGTTTGGGTTGGATAACTCTCAGGTGCTTCCATA
>NW_017731429.1:196320-197456 GCF_001890085.2 Hipposideros armiger | reverse complement strand
CAACCACCAGCATGATTATTTCAATCAAATTGTACCACATCTCTGATCAGACCCAATGTCTTCCCATTTCACACAGGGCAAAACCTCCAGTTGCTACAGTGCTCTAAGGACTCGATATGACCCCATTACCTCTCTGACCTCATCTTTATCCTTCTAGTAAAGCACAACTGTCACTCCCTGTCACAGTGTCTCTGCACATGCTCCATCCTCTTCCAGGACCATTCCCCTCCCAGGAATAGGACTCCATACTGTCCCTCCTGCAAATCGTTAATTGAAAACAAATAAATAAGTGAAACCTTCCTTGGTTGCCTGTCTAAAATTGCTTTCCTCTCTTTGAACTGCTCCCTACACCCCACCCATATATGGCACACAAGCTCTAGGCTCCTTCCCTGATTTAATTTTCTCCGTAGCACTTCTACTTCACTGACAAACTATATATTGAACATATTTATCTTTGTATTACCCGTCTCATCCACTGCAACACAAGCTTCAAGAAGCAAGGATTCTATCTGTTCTGTCCACTGTATGGCCCTGGTGCCTAAAAGAGTGCTTATCCCATAGAGGAGGGCTGCTCGATGATTATTTGAAGAACACAATAAGTAGTTAGACCATCAGACGGTTTTGAAGTACTATCCAAATATAATTTTCCTGTGTTTCCATGCAATGGTAGAAGACATAATGCCATGATAATTTGGGGGTTAAGGATAGGTTTCTATTACTATGGTAACACTAGGCCTCCTTAGACTTTGATCATTCAACGTTTCTCCTCATGTCTGCCCTTCTTTACAAAAATCTGAAACACAAAAACTTAAACTATAACCAGATGAATGAATGGGTGATAATTCATTCTCTTTCCAAAGGAACTCTTCCTTTTTAAAGGGAGGCACCCAGGGAGAGCCGCCCTGATGTGCCTCTTAATACAGCATTAAAAATTGGGATTTATACATAATGTTTCAGAAATATATTATCTGGGTGATGCTAGGCACTCCATTGCTGATGCCCTCTCTTTTTTTGGGGGGGGAATCCAGTGGAACATGAAAGCTAAATGACTTGCCTTACGGTGCTCAAAGATTGTGCCTGTACTAGGAAATGCAAAGTGACCAAGAATTATACAAGCTTTCAACAGAGAACTTCCT
>NW_017731429.1:189109-192765 GCF_001890085.2 Hipposideros armiger | reverse complement strand
GTAACAGATGGTACTTGAGCCAAGTCATAAAGGAAGAGTGTGATACAGGTGAATACCTGAATGAGGCATGTTTCAGGCACGGGGAATACCGAGGTATGAACAGGGAACTTGATGTTTAGGGTCACTGGAGGATAAAAGAAAGGATGGAGTAGCCAGAGACAGGCCAGGTAAGGCAGAAAAGAGCTTCACTTTGGGCTTATCTATGATCAGGAAGAAGGGGTTTCTGAAGGAGGTGACTGTGTATAGTGGTGTATGGCTTGGATGTATGAGTGGATGATGTGACATCTCCCAATCAGATGATCTGGTTTGCAGAAAGGCTGGTGACTTCAGTCATAGGCTGCTAGGTTTGAAGAGCTGTGTGGGTGATATCCAGATAAAGATCCAGAGGGATATGAAAGTCTGAAGTTTGGGAAAGAAGTCATGGCTGGAGATAGAGATCCAGGAGGAAAGCTGACTCCGGAAGCAGAATCTGGTTGTACTTAATGATTCCCTGGATCTGAGAACAAAAGACATAGTCTACTAGTGAAGGCGAGGGGCCATATTCAGTCATAGTCTGCACCCAACTGCACCCAGGCAATGTTTTCATTCCCAAAGGCACCAGGACTCTCCCTGCTTTTCCTGTCTTCCATCACCTTCATTTCCCACATAGCTCATCTCTGCTTCAGATTAAGCTCAAGATAGGATAGAGCCTCAGGTGCATCCTCCCTTATTGAAATTTGGAGAGAGAGGCACGTGGGTCTTTTCCTTTAAAGATGTTTACAGAAATAATTATATTGGGGAGCTAGGAGAGAATGACATATGTAACACGTTCCCTCCTGCACACACAGTGCTATGGCTATATCCACTGAGGGCCCATTTCTATTTCCCTACAAAGTCTTAGTCACAGTTGGATTTCAGATTATCTAGTAAATTGTAAGCATAGACCTAGAAACCTCTGGAGAACTAACTAAAGATAAAACTTTTAATGTTATTATTAATTTTTACTGATTCTTAAACAGATGAGTAACTTGAGTTTGAGACTCTTGTACTTAAGCTATGCTCAACTTCAAGAAACTATTCCATTTTTCANAGGATTGAAGGTGACTTTTGAGACTATGTCTAGCCCTTGACTAATGTAGTTAAAGTTGGAGTGGGAGTCCTAAGAATAATGTTCCTTTAATGGGAGAGATTTCTCAAATTGAGAGGTTAAGTATAAGACGTTTATTTAGGCAATAATTTACCAGAGCAAGTATACTCTATCAACATGGTTAGCTCTAAGCTTTTTGTTGCAAAAATCAGAAACCTACTGAATTCCCTAGGTCGTTTGGAGGGTAGCTCCCAGGAGTGATGGGATGGCTGAAAGATTCAGGCCATTCCAAGAACCTTAGGAAATGAAATTAGACTCTGAAACACCATCAGGTCAGCTTCATTTTCTCTATCTGCCCAGAAGCTTTTTGCCTATAAGAAGAAATAGATGCCAGCAGCCTCTGGGCTTATATCCTTATAGCTTTGCCATCCCAGTGAAATGGACTCCTATCTCAAAATTCAGCTGGAGAAATCCTAGCTAAGGACACTGATGAGTTTGGCTTCTTCAGTCACATGTTCACACTCAAGACTAAAGCAACTCTGAGTCCAGGAGAGAATGGTACCAGGAGGGGCCCCACTTAGGTCACATGGACACTACTGGCCAATCACTATGACTTGAGAGACAGAGTACACAGGAGATGGTAACTTCCATTTGGACAACCTGCGGGGGCAGCTGAAAGGTGGCTAGAGGTAAGGGCACAAAACTGGCCATGGAGGAATCACTGAAAAATCAGGAAACCCTCAGTTGTATTTACTATACTGTTTTATGGACATTTGCAATCATCTACATGGATGTAGATGTATGTATTTACATGTTAAACAGACATAAGCAATGTATGATTTTAAAAATAAAAAATAGGTTTTCACAAAGTTGTGCGTTATCAAACGGATATATATCTAGTAGCATCTTATAACTTTAACATACGTAAAATAAGTGGACAATTGAGGTTCTTATATTGGATATGCAAAAAAAGTAAAGTAAAGTTGAAACACAAATGCTCTGAAACGAAGTACCTCTTCAGAAAGGCATAAAGTAGTTGTCTGATAATTTTTTTTTGGGGAAAAAAAAGGAATAAAAGAGGCTTCTTGGAACTTAATATTTAATCTCAGTTCTGATTCTCTGGTTGTTTTTACAGAATTCCACCTAATTAAATAGATTCAAAAGGACACCAACTTTGCCAGATAAAGGATGTTTCTGCTTCAAATATAAACTTTAAAAATCTTTACTTTGTTCCTGAGGACCAGTTAAGATGTATTATATGCTTTCTTGTATTATAAAATGTTATTTAGAAGACAACTTAACTTTTCTTGCTTACCCTGGGTACCTTTTAACTTTTTCTCTCTTCTTTCTTCTGACGGTATTATGCATACATAGCTATAGGTCTATAGCTAATAAGCCAATTCTATGGGTTGGCACTTTAAGAATAGGATGGAGTTACAACTATTGCATTGTTCTGTACACCTGAAACTAAAAAAAAAAAAAAGGAGAAAGAAAAGAAAAAAGAATAGGATGAAGTTTGTTTTAATATACCCATATTCCTGACTAGAAGGAAACAGACTAAAATGTTAACAGGGAAATCAATTGGTGATTTGATTACAGATAATTTTAATTTTCTATTTTATAATTCTGGTTATTTTCTGTTATTCATAAGTCACATGTACTATGTTAATATTCACCTTCAAAGGTATGGAACAAAGAAAATAAGAGTGATTAACTTTGAACCACAAATAGTTTAGGAAGTCCTAATATCTTTATATTATCCCTTAAGCACAGACAACAGGAAGGGAACAGCATATCTATAAATATTTAATGATCTGTAGAATAGAAATACAGTATAAGAATGAGTGGAAAATTATGTAGGTTTTTCTCACAGATGGCAAACAGATGAGTAACCCAACAAAGAAAGAGGAAAGAGATCTAAGAGAACACAGTTTGACTACAAGAACATCTCAGTTAAGATCGGGTTTAAAAATAACATACAAAAGACAGAAGGAGAAGCGAAGTGAACTCAGAACTGATTCAAGGGTGGGCTGAGTTCATCCAAATAGGGTCAGGAAGCTCACACCAAGTATAAGGACATGTCCCCAGAAAAAGAGTCCTGGGGTTTATTCAGAGCAAAAGTATTATCACAGAGCGGCAGACTAATGCTTGAAAAATATGGTGCAAGGTTAACAGATGTCACAGAGAAGGCAGAGCTAACACAACAAGCTAACTTCATTTTCTCCTGTACTAAAGACTGCAGATCAAGCAATCAGGAGACGCCTTTCACATCTTATCATTAGTATAATGCCCCTTATACCATCCTGTGGACAGGGTTGCTATGGGTTGGCTCCAAAGTAAAATGGGTAAATTTAATTGGCTCGAACGGTGCCTAATGGCTACTATTTAATTATATCAAACAAGAAGAATATTTCCAAGGTAGTAACACAGAGCTCAAACCTCTGATGGGAACTAACCTCATTTTTATCAGACATTTGGATAAAGTTGAACTACCTATGTCCTCTATTATCTCCCCTCTCTGTGGCCTCATTTTCTCATCTAAATGTGGGAGGGCCCAGGGTTCAGTCCTTGATCCCCTTACCTGCAGCCT
>NW_017731429.1:185255-186629 GCF_001890085.2 Hipposideros armiger | reverse complement strand
GTCAGGCTAACCTAGTTTTTGCACCATGTGCCAACATGTTAGGTCAGCAAACAGGCTGCTTGAGGAGCTGCTGCGGCTGCTGCTTCTCACTTATGTCTAATGAGATATTGATTTTTTTCCCCCCAATCCCTGCAGGCTCTCCCAAGGAATCAATACCTCACTAGTCAGGGAAGCAAACGGAGATGAAATAGAAGACCTTGGGAGAGGAGGGCTGTCACCCACAAATCTAAGGGTACTTCAAAGATGGAAAACAAGACATATCCGAGAAGGTAAAGGACCACAAAACAGGGACAAACAAAATCAATACTGAAAAATATGAAGTAAGACAGGGAGGGAGAAGTCAAACATGTCTTAGTAACAAAACCCCTCCTGAAACTAGGAAGCAACACTTTCCAGAAGGTTCTGACAATGGTTCTGACACAGACAGAGCCGTTGCCTATTTTTTTTTGTTTTTCTTTTAAGAATAGAAGCTGAGATAGAAAGCACCAGGTAGATCCAGAATCAGTCAGACCTGAGTTTAAATCCTAGTTCTGGCATTCGCTAGTTGTAACTTTGGGTAAGTTAATTATATCATACTGTACTTTAGTTTCCACATTATAAAATGAAGATAAAATCACCCTACTTAAAAAAAAACTGTAATGAATTCAATTATATAATGGCTAAGCTTGAGTCAGAAATAGACAATCAACAAAATATCAAAGGACATGGGCACCTTCCAGTTAAACATAGAGGGAATACGTTTATTTCCTTTTCTTACCAAATTTCCAAAAGAGTGATTCCAAAGGAACAAAATATTTCAAATAGAATCTCAAGAATCAATAAGAAAATGTGAATCAGCGTTGAAGAGATTTCAACACATTTTCAGAAATCTGAAAGTAATAGAGAATAGTAGTAGATTTATTAGTGTGTATACAGCATGATCTAAAAGGTGTATAAAGGGACATATGGACAATAAGATATGGACAGTAACTCCCACAGAATCCAAGACCCATATATTGAGAGTGACTGAAATCAGGGGACTGATAGAAGGTTAGAATGGGGAATACAGAACACCCCATTCCATGTAGAATACCAGCAGCTAGGCATCTATACCCCTAGTCAAATACTAGTTTACCCTCTGAATAAACCATAGAAACGAGACTTGAGACTCGAGAGAGACCATGCAAGTAATTTTCCTATGTAGGTGATGTGGAACTGCAAAATGTGTCAACTTAAAGCCTGACAATACGGCAGCTGGACTACTACGCACCCACCTCACAGAACTCTGCCATCTTTACCACTGGCAGGAGAGGAGCTCCATGGAGAAAAGACCTCCAACATCTGATATTAGAGAGTCCCCAGTGACTACCACCCTAACGTGAAATCCACTAATCA
>NW_017731429.1:151045-179265 GCF_001890085.2 Hipposideros armiger | reverse complement strand
AGTTCCCTGAGCCCAAATGTAACCAAAGGATGAATGGGTACCTGTCTCCAAATGCTGCCATCTTAGCTTCTGGGTGACAGTTTTATTCAGGCCTCTGTTTTGTAAATGTGGTAATAGTATCCTCAGAAAGTAAGCAGAGCTTTATCAGATGCTTTAAAAAAAGACTGAATAGTTGACTCTCCCGGCTTGTCAATGCTGCAGCATTATTCCTGAGCTTCTAGGTGTTGACTTTGAATACTAACCTGGCACCGGGAAGCCATTTTCATTATTAAGATATTCAGAAGAGGAATTTCAATAGCAATATATTTGGAAGGAAGAGAGACGTTGAGTGTGGGTTCTGCCTCTTACAATGAGGCCTTGTACCCTCTTGGTTATATTAACAGTTGAGTACATTTTAGGCTTGTGAAATTCCCTCCACCCTTTCTCTGTACAAAGCTTCTCATCAAAGTTTACATTTGCAGAGATTTACGGGATTAGAAATCCAGTATGTAAGTAGGGTAGGTCAGCCAGGCCTTAAATTAATGAACTTCACGCCCATAAGCAGAGTTTGACACTGCAATGGTTGAGCAAGGAAAAGTCAGAGTGAGCTGAAAGAAGATTTTCAGAAGGCCCTTTGTCCCACAAACAATTTCGACCCTCTCCACAAATTCATAAACTTCTTCCTTTCATTTTTTTTTCTTGCTAGCACTTATTCACCATACAACACTCTATACATTTTATTTATGTTTTGTTGTTACTGTTATACATGAAGTCAGGATTCTGTCCGCTTTGTAAATACCTCTATTCCCAGTGACTGGTACATAACAGGTGTTCAGTAATATTTGTTGAATGAATCAATGATAGAAGATTCCTCTCTCCATACAAATATGAGTCATTCAATCTAGTTTGCCCTTCAAATATAAAGTAACCAATTGAGAAAGGGAGTTCTCGAAAATCTTACTCTTTTACCCCTGGTGCCTGGAGGCTTCCAGGCTGGAGAGTGACTCAAAACAAAGGAATTTGAAGGAATATGCAGGCACTATGGACTGAAATCAAATTGAGTGTGGGGCTAAGGAATAGGAGGATAGGTGAATTCACCCACACTTGGGAATTTTTTTAAAAGTAAGACTAACATACAAGAATCAGACTATAAAAAAATATAACATTTCTTAAATTTTTTGTAACTTAATCATACCTGTGAATTTTGCTCTACCTGTCTCTCTTTACAATAAATTCTTCAAACAAACAAACCAAAAAAGGTTCAGTGATAGCCAGAAAGTAGAGAATGATACTGTGTCCTGAATCAAAGGAAACATCTCTAAGAAATGGGGCCCGAATTAGGAAGACAAGGAACCGAGATGTAATAAATTCTAAACATAAGGCCAGCTTAGAGACAGCACAGAGAGAAGGTAGGCGTTAAGATTCTCCATGAAATGGCAGAAAAAAACAAACAAAAAAACCATCCCAACTATGACAGAAAAAAACCGGCACCGCCACCCTCTTCTCCCTCTCTGTCATCTCTCAATCCAAGCAGTTGCTTAATCCTGCTGGTGTTTACACTTTAGTAATAGTCTCAAATCAGGGTTTTCTCTCATATCCCTAAAGCCATTGCCTTAGTTCAAAGCCTTGTCATTTTCCCATAGGAATGCACTAATTACCATGTCACTGTCTCCAAGTTTACGTGCTGTGCTTCCAATCTATCTATCCCTAGTCCCCAGGGCAAATCTGACCATTCTACTTTCCAGCGTAAAACCAGAGGCTCCTCCCCAGCCGATTACAATAGAATGATTAAAGTTATATTTTCAAATCATTCTCTAGTGATGTGCACAAATGTTCGCAATAAGGACTAAACGTAAATTCGGTAAGTACACAGATAATGCCTATCTTATTCACAGCTGAACCTCAAACAACTAACACAATTCCTGTGCTCCACAAGTATTTAATACGTATTCCATAAATGAATAAAGGTGTAAAAATCATGATATAAAACAAAGCAGAATGCAATCCTAAGAATGTAAAATGCATATATACTTATATGCATAGAGAAAATATCAGAAAATATAGTAAAATATTTATTTGTATTTTATTCTTGTGTTTTTTTTAATTTCCAAAATTTACTATGAATTTCTTTTTTTTCTCTCTGATACTGAGATGCAGCAATATAAACAAAAACAAATGGGAGTAGAGTAGAAACTGTGCACCTAACAAATCAGATAGCAGCGTGGAGCATAATAGGGAAGTATAACCCCCTCATCATTCCACATCGGATTCTTCATCTACCTGCCCTGACTCTGCACTCACTTCCTGCTACTCCTCTGCCACCCAGGAGTGAGCAGTGCCAGGCCACACTACATTCCTCGCATTGCTACTAGCCATGCCATCTCCTCTCTCAAACCACAATTCTGGTGTTCCCAGTGGGGTAGTCTGTGTTCTTGCCATCTTTTCATTTTTAGGGCAAAGCACAATTCCTGGTACAAAAGAACATATTAAATGCTGATGGAGTAAATTAATTAATACGTGAATAAGGCAGAAACACTGAACATGAGGCCCATTTCTTTCAGTTACTCTAAAATCATACTTACCTAATAGGGCTATTGTGAGGACTAAATGAGGAAATGCGTGTAAAACATGCCTGACATATAATAAGCACTCAATAAATGAACATAGTTATTAACATGCTATTATCAACATGACCATGTATCAGTTACTTTGCTCCCTTAGCCACAATCCTCTTAAATTGTGGACAATAATTCCTGCCGTGCACGCGTACTCATCCATTTGAGATGAGAAAGAGCTTATAGCAATTTGGGAACTATACATCACTAGACAAACACATATTATTATCATTATGATGATGGGAATGATTACATGCCAGTTTCTTTGTGCATCTTGCCTACAGTAAGTTTAGACTTTAAGGTCACATTACCTTTGCTGATGTTTCGAACCATCCTACGAAACCATGCTCCTTGCAGAACTGGTCCATCTTGAGGCCATTGTTCATGAGCATATCCTTCCCCTGGTCACATTTGTTGGCCAACAAAACCACTGAAACTGGTTTGCCATTAGGGAGACTTAACTTTGAGTCCAAATCATTTTTCCACTTTGTTACGGCTTCAAATGTTGCTGGCCTGGTGACATCGAAGACAATAAACGCACCCATGGCTTCTCGGTAGTAGACCCTTGTCATGTTTCCAAATCTTTCTTGACCTATCACCAAAAAGACATAGAAATCAAAACCTTATTACAATTGTAAACCAAATCATATACTGTAACTTTATGAGGCCTCCCTAATGAGTGGATCACTCAGTAAAGAGCTTCATAGCTCATATTTAAAGAATGAGCTAAATATGCACTCATGCAGTTTTGTTCTTGATCTTTGAGTCCAGAGGGGATTTGTTCACTTAACAAGTATTTATTGAAACTTCTGTGTACCATGGAATGTTCTAGGACTGTGCTAATACAGTGTCCTACTAGCCACATATGGCTACTTAAGTTTAAATTCCTTAAAACTAATTAAAATTTAAAATCCAGTTCCTCAGTCACACTCACTAGCTACATTTCAAGTGTTCAATAACCACATGTGGCTAGCGCTACAGAATTACACAACTCCAATATAGAACATTTCCATTATCACAGAATGTTCTGTGGGACAACAGTGTTCTCAGTACATGCGGTTAAAATAGGAAAATCCCTGCTGTCATGTCATGGAGCTTACATTTTAGTGGGACAATAGATTATAAGTGATAAGCACAGTAAATAACTAAATTATGTAGTATGTTAAAAAGGTATCCACAGCCAACTCCAATTAAGGGTAATAGTCAAATAGACACAGCTAGCATTTATTGTATGTTTACTAACCATCAGAAATGTGATTTACATGAATGATCATGAAGGTACAATTATTATCCCCATTTTAAAGTAAGAAAATCGAGACTTAGTGAGGTTAAGTAACTTGCTCAAATTATACAGATTAATAAACTTTGGAAGTCAGAATTCAAATCGGAGCTTTTTGAATCCAGAGTTGAAAGTCATTTACCAACACTGAACATTCTCAACTACTAAACCATAGTTTTATATTAGCTCTTCTCCAGGTTTGTATACCAGAAGTGTCCCATTCAACTCAATTAAACAGATAACAGATACTTATGTGTCAATGCCAATCTCTGGGTGACATGCTAGGAATAAAACAGTGAAGTAAATGACCTCTATCCTTAAATAGTCTACAATCTACTTGGTGAGGAAAGCCTTCTGCTACAGAAAAAGGGAAAAGGGGAGGAAGGGAGGAAATAAATAAGAAAGTGGGTTGGTCTTATTTAGAACAATCTGCTAGAATTAGTTTTGTTCTGATTCTAAATTTTCTAAGTGAATATTGGCAAGTTTCTCAAACACCCTAAATTTAGCCTTCTTCATCTGCAAAATAACAATAATAATATTTACCACAAAGAGTTGTCATGAGAATGAAATGAATTAATATATGTAAAGCACCTAGCACAGTACCTCAGAGCTACCTGGTACTTGAGTTTTCCCTCCCTTTCTCTAGCATGTTAAAAATTATGAAAGATGGGGTGGCCAAGTGGCTCAGTTGGTTAGAGCACGTGCTCTGAGCAACAAGGTTGCTGGTTCGATTCCCACATAGGCCAGTGAGCTGCCCCCCCCACAACTAGATTGAAGACAACGACTTGAGCTGAGCTGCTGGTGGGCAGCCGAATGACTCAGTTTGTTAGAGAGCATGCTCTTAACAACAAGGTTGCTTGTTTAACTCCTGCACGGTGGATGGGTTGTGCCCCCAAAAACTACATTGAAAACGGCCACTGGACTTGGAGCTGAGCTGCGCCCTCCACAACTAAGATTAAAGGGCAACAACTTGACGGAGCTGATGGGTCCTGACAATATGATATAGGTAGTGAAATCATAGTTCCAGACAAGACTTTATAATAAAAAATTACAGGTATTTCAGCTAATTAACAAAAATGAACAAAACCCTCTTGCTTGTCACTCTTGTATAACAGTAGTTGCTGAAGACAGGAGTTGAGACTGAGTTTATATTTTCTGAATAAAAAAACTCCAGAAGTATATGACCAGGCAAAGGCTTCCAATTCTAAGTTGGGAATTTATGTTCAGAGTCTTATAAAGTTAAGCAAATTAAAACAAAGTTAAGTATGTATTCAATAAGCCAGCTTATCTTTAAAACAAATAAAATGCTAAAACTGGCACGTATGTAAGAATACACAGGTCAACATACCTCTAAGAACACTTTTACACTTAACTTTGAGCTCAAGGTTTTGTGATGGGGAGTTTTAATTGAAGTTACCAAGCTCTTTTGTAGGCTGTTACGTTCATATTGGCAATAGCATTGCAGATTGTAAGAGAAAATGATTCATCATCATAAGCACTTTGTGAAAATGCATGAAGGTCAAGGATTCCTGTCCTAGTGTGTGAGCCTGTGTGCTCAAGTACGTATCACTGGAAAGAACATTTTGTCAGGGTCAACACATGATTATCCTAAAATATTTCTTACATGGGTTATACCACAGAGGAATTTTTATTTTTCATTTTCACAGTTGTCCAATCAATGAAATAAAGGGGTATAATACTCATACTATGACAAAACCCACAGGTAAACTTTCCTTTTCCCAAATGAGTTTTAAAATTGTTTTCTTCCTTCCTTTTTTTTAATTTTTTTTTATTTTGGTTTCGTTTGGTTTTTTTGTTGTTGAGGTTTCTGATGCAAACAGTGATCTCCTTTGATACCTCTCAGGGTGGCCATGACATTTCAAGGAGATGGGGGGAAAAGAGCCCTCTGTGATCATTCAGGACTCTGAAGGCCTCTAGGCTTTGGAAGGATGTCTTATGATGTCTTTCAGGGAACTAGTCAGATGAAGGGCAAAGTCATGGGTTATTGAATAATCTGCTTGTCCAGAGGTTTTCCTAGCAGAGTAAAGCTGTCCTCAAGAAGAAAGATTTTACATTTTCACTATATGGCAAAGGGTCATTTTCAAGGCTATGCAAAACAGCAATATATAGGTTTAACACCTTCATAGGAATTAAAAAAAGAGCATGTGTGTGTGTGTGTGTGTGTGTGTGTGTGTGTGTGTGTGTGTTTGAGTTTATGAGGATATGTGTGTCAGATGACAAACAAGAAGAAAAAAAGACTGTTTCTAGAAAGAAAAGACCTTTGTTGATTGAGGTCACTGGGCCAGCAGATTCGGACAGTTTGTATTTTTGGCGTTCTAGCAAGAGGTCACATTCAGACCAGGGCACTTCTAGCACTCACATTTTATCCTTCCTATCCTGTCAGCTGACAGCACTCTCTGCTGTTTCTTATTAAAAGAATGAGAACCATGTGACTTTTAGTGAGTGCTTACATGTGGGCAAAATAGAGACCTGATGAATTTATCATAGGTAATTTACTTTAAAAAAAAAGACCATAATTCAAAGATCACTCATTCAACACACATTTATTGAATGGCAAATATGGTCCAGGCTCTCTCTGTGTTTTGTGCTGCAAATACATAGTTTTTTGTTCTTGAAGAACTTCTAAACTAAGAAGCCTCAGACTGGATGCACTCACTGAAAATGGTCCTATCCAGCATGTAGGTCCTGCTTCTCTTAGTCTCTAAACACTTACTCCATAGCAGTGTGGGTGTGGCTCATGATTCAACTTTCAGCTTGGAGGCTATCCCTCCAACAAAGCAATCAGCTAAATCTCAACAAATACAATGGCTGTAATAACAACCTGGATAACCTCACTGCAGAAGCCACTAACTTAAAGGGTCAGAAGATACGGGTCTTAATTTTAATCACCAGTCACCAGTGCAGCCATAGGCAAATATATTTCTTTCCCTGAGACTCAGTTTTCTCATCTGTAAAATGAAGTTGTTCTAACTGATCTGTACGGTCCCTTCCTGCTTTCATGCCTTCTAGCTAGCTAGCCCTATGGTATCGCCAGAAATCAACACTTGTTTCTGTCTCAACTGCCTGAAATGGTCCATTTGGTGTCATGGACTTGGCTAAAAATATACACAAGCAACACAGCCATACTGTGTATTTAATGATATTTTCACTTGGCAATTAGTACTATTGTAGATAGATGCTCTCAGAGCACAAAACCAAGCAGAGAATCTTCTCAACAGGCGTCAAAACAAGAGGAAATATGTCAGGTTTTTCATTAACCAACTAGCTCTGTGATCTCATATTAGTCACCTTACCATTCTGAACCTCAGCTTCCTCACTGGTAAAATAAGGAAACTCCCTGTAATGAGCAACACCCTGCCCCTCCCCCAGGTGCAGACATCCATATCCCCACCTCTTAATCCCCTTGTGTACCCCAGTCTGGTTCACAGCACCATCACCATCCACACTGTCCCCCAGGGTGGTACCTTCAAGTCATCTTCCTTGCCCCCATACCCAAAGGGTCTCCAATGTCCTACCAACACTTCTATTATATTTCAGAAGTGTCCGCTCCTCTCCATCAGCATTGCCAGCTCTCCAGTTCAGCCCCTCACTGCTTCTCACCTAGACCTCTGACAGCTCCCTAACTAGTTCTCTCAGCATCTCAGTTCCCATAACTCTTCCCACTCTCCCTTAAAATAAATAGAAATATAAACACAAATACAGGCTTCAGACAGTTGCCATTCTGGCAGCATAGGCAATCATCTGGTGGGTATTTATCCAAAGGAAATGAAATAACTACCTGGAAAAGATATCTGCTCACCCACAGTCATTGCAACATTATTGACAATGGCCAAGACATGGAAAAAAACCTAAGTGTTCATCGACAGATGAACAGATGAATGAATAAAGAAAATGTGATGTATACAGAGAGAGAGAGAGAGAGAGAGAGAGAGAGAGAGAGAGANAGAGAGAGAGAGAGAGAGAGAGAGACAGACAGACAGACAGAGAGACAGAGACACAGAGACAGAGAGAGAGAGACAGAGAGAGAGAGAGAGAAAGAGAGAGAGAGAGAGAGAGACAGACAGAGAGAGAGAGAGAGAGAGAGAGAGAGAGAGAGAAATGTACTCAGCCATAAAAAAGAAGGAAATCTTGCCTTTTATGACAAAATGGGCCAATGCTACGAGAACACCATGCTAGGAAAACAAGTCAGGCAGAGAGAGACAAATGCTGTAATGATTTTTTATATGTGGAATATAAAAAAGCTAAATGCATAGAAACAGAGAGTACAATGGTGGTTGCCAGGGACTGAGGACGGGGGAATGGAGAGATGGTTGTCAAACGGTATGAACTTCCAGTTCTAAGATGAATAAATTCTAGGCATCTAATGTACAGCACGGTGACTATAGTTAACAATGCTGTATTATATACTTGAAAGTTACTAAGAGAGTAGATTTTAAATGTAAATTTAAGAAAAAAATGGTAATTATGTGAGGTGATAACAGTGTTAACCCTATTGTGGTAATCATTTCGCAATGTGTATCAAACTACCACACTGTACACCTTAAATTTACACAACATTATATGTCAATTACATCTCAATAAAGCTGGGAAAAAGATCATGAGGTATTTATCGAATACCTATTCCTGGGCCACGCTCCTCAGAGGTTCCTTTGTGTTGGCTTTGTGTGGGGTCCAGGAATCTGGTGGGTTTTTTTTTAAGCACTCCCTAGGTGAAGTCTTAAAACTCTTTTTCTATCAGAATCCACTTTCAAAATGTAAATATTATCATTATGCTCTGCCGTTTTAGTCCTTCAATGACTCTTACATGCTTAAAAAATATACCTTTAATTAACACCACACATGAGGAGTCTTTGGCTCCAACCACCTTTCCAAACTGTTCTCCAGTCATTTCCTTCAAAGTGCTCCATGGTCAAACCACACCAGACTACTTTTTCTATTGAAAATACACCCTGCGTTACTCCAGGATTTTCTTGGTTTTTTTCTGTTTGTTTGTTTGCATCTCTGTTCTCAAAGCCTGAATTCCCTCCCCATCTCTCCTCTCACTCTGTTTAATGAAATCTCAGGAATCCTCTACTTGTGCCCTGAAATGTCACACATTTGTGCAACTTCCCTGTCCTCCAGCTGGAACCAGTGACTCCCTTTTTTCATAACCCCATAGCATTTCCTTTATCTTATACCATTCACACTTATCATGCTGTGTATCCTGCTTCTAATTCCACTATGGCATTGTAAAAACCTTGCAAGCAGGTTGATCGTGTTTTAATGTTGTAAATCTGAGGCCGATATCTTCACCTTTTGGATATAATAAGAGCTCAAGATATTATGGTAGAAATAAACTGAAATTAGGATTCCTTCTTCCTCTTACAACACTGTCATATATTCAAGAACTAGTGCTACATATGAATGCATTTACTCTATATTGCACTCGCATTTCCAGTAAATAAACAATACATGTTCAATGAAGGATAAAATTAACATTATTCTAACAGGGTTACATGCTTATCTATTGCAACAAGTTTCAGACTGGAATGTCATTTTTTTCATAATCATTCTCATCTTCTTAAGAAATAATCCCTTGGGATCAATTTACTCTATTCCAAAAATATACATATTTTTGGGGTCATGGCACAATCAGTAGAGCCAAAAATGCCTCCAAGACATGCTCTTTATTTCTAGGAAGTAATAGTATGAAAAGCAGGAAGATAAATTGAAAGTAAGTATAGACCTTGCACAAGGATCTGGAGAAAAAATAAAACTATCCAATTGATAAGATGATCAAACGGCCACTGAATTTACAATGGCTTAAACTGGCTTTGAAGACTGGGAAACCCACTAGGATCTAAGTCAGGCTGACATCTTGGTGAGCAAGGTTTTCTCCAGTTTTTCAGAGCCCATGGTTCTGAAACTTTTTCATCTTCTTTCTTCACTTCTTTGTTCCACCAAACCATTGACAGAAAAGTATCAATCAATCACCATTCCTCCAAGTCACCTAGGCATCTATCCTGAAATTAGCCTTGTGTAATCTTCCCATTCAAAATTACTTGCCTCACCCTAGCCAGAAGCAAGTTTCTGCAGCCCCCATGACAGATACTGTGCACTCCATATACAGCAAGGGTTCAATAAAGTCTCCTTGCTAAGTGAAGGAATTACCCATAGTTCTTTACCTACTCCCAGTGGATACCTGCAGGTCTAACAAGTCTCTCAGAGTCATCCTCTGTCATATGTCTTATATTCATCACTTTCTTTCTACTCTCATTAATATCACTTTACTTAGGATTGTATCATCTCACCTCATTCATTCATTTAACAAAAAATTTTGAATTCCTATTATTTTCCAAGCATTGTTCTAGCAACTAGAAAAAAAAATTGAAAATCCTTGCCCTCATGAACATTACATGCTAGTGAAAAAAGAAACGGTAAATAAAAAAGTGAGCAAGATACATATAATACTACATTATCTGGTGAAAAGCACTATGGAGAAAAATAAAGCAGGAAAAGAGAAAAGGGTATGTGAGTGGGGAAAGCAAAATTAAGCAGCAGGGATAGAAATGACCCACTGAAAATGTGTCACTTGAGTAATAACCAAACAGAGGTAAAGGAGCAAGCCATATGGACATTTAGAAGAGAGTTTTAGCCAGAGAGAACAGCAAGTGCAAAGATGCTGAGGCACAGAAGTGTCTGGAAGTGTTTGGAGAACAGCCAAGAGACTGTTGGCTAGAGAGGACTGAGCGAGGGGAAGTGGGGTACACGATGATGCGGGGAAGTGGGGTGCACGATGATGCAGGCAGTTCACAGGGTCCAGACTGTAGACAGTTTGGGGCCATTGTACAGATGCTGCCTTTTATTCTGGATGAGAGGAAAGCAGTAAAGGATTGTGAGCCAATGAGAAATATGAACTGACAGAAGTAAATGGTTGATTCTGGTTGCTGCACTAAGGAATGACTTACAGGAGTGGGGAGATGATAATCCAGGCTGGATAATGATTTGGACCAAAGTGATAGTGGTGAAAGTGGGAAATATTGGCTGTTCACTAGATATATTTGGAGATGAGGTGATAGATGGGATGTAGATTATGATACGATTCAGGCATGACTCCCAAACTTTTGGCCTGAATTATTGAAAGTATGGAATTGATTTTACCTGGGATGGAGAAGACTTTCGGAGGTGATGGTTTTGTGGAAGTATATCAGGATTTTGACATATTAAGTTTCAGATGTCTGTTAGGCAGCTATGTTAAGTAGGAAGTTGTATACATGAGGCTGAAGTTCCAGGGGTGATAAGGGCTGAGATTTAACTTGTACTTTAAATTCTGTACACCTCCGCCAGTTTCACCTTTCACTGTTTTCACCCTATCATTTCCCTAATTAAACACTTTCAGGGATCCACTAGTGTCTACAGCAGATGCCAAAAACTGAAGATTGGGCTGCTAACATGTTATGTCACCCACATGAGATTTAAAGCAATTTAAACTATTTCCCAAGAGTTATAAATTGGAAGATCTCTAATAAAAGATATTGAAAACTCAGAATATTCAGAAATACAGAGTCTGCATCATATGAATAATGCTGAGAAGTTAGTTCATTTGAACTGACCAGTACCAAACACCCAATTTTAAAGGAAAAAAAACCCAAAACCAGAAAATTTGATCAGATGCTATTCCTTTCACAGTGTTATATTGGGTTGTCGGAAAAGTCATGACGCATTTTTGCAACGAAAAACATAGAAAAAATAAGTCATGACTTTTCTGACAACCCAATATATCACAAAACACTCACTACCTCAAATTTGTGTATTTATATCAATTTTATAAAAAGTAAGTCTAACAAAATATATAGAATTCAAGGAAATTTACATATTTTCTTAATTATTGCCATTGATCCATTTTTCTTATTGTAAGGCTCTTATACTCTAGAATCCCATGTTTGTTTCTTTGCATTGAAACACTCTTTAACACATGTGGCCTTGTTCCAATACATCCGTCTAGCTGTATGTGGAGTTGTGTGGAGAAACAAAATGAGTGCCAGGATTACGGGGAAGCATTATTCCCATTTCCTAGGGAAACAGGGAACAGTAGCTTGGGTGGTCCAGTATCGGGAAAATATTTTTCAGAAGCTTCTGAAAGATGAACAAGTGTTTACTGGGTAGAGAAAGAGTTCATTTATTTTATTCTCTGGTCTCTGATTGGATTTTCCAGGTTGCACACCTTGATCTACAAGTTAAAAGTTAGTCTTCAGACAGAGGTGGGGGTCCTGCCCAAAACTATGTCTTGCGAGGCTCTGCTAACTCTGCTTCTTAGTTTTCATTCCATGGCACCTCCACTCCCAATGGAACATACCTTCTCCCTTATTCTCTACCTAACTGAATTCTACCTGTTCTTCAAGGTACCAAACCCTACTTTCTTGGAGCCTTTTCTGACTACTTGGCCCCACATTTAACTCTTTCCTCCTCTATATTCACACGGCACTAATTGTATCACTTGCTTGCCTTGCTTTGTACTGATTTTTAAGTGCTGCAAACCTCTGCAGCCTGCACCCCCAATTACACTGCAACTCCTTGAGCCCAAGTGGAATTACTCAATTACTGTCCCTTTATATCTCCATAACACACACACTCTGAGAGGCTCTTAGTCTACGCTCACAATGGACTTGCGAAATAGAATGGAACTGGTAATGCAAATACTCTTTACATAATGAAATAACAGTTAATATTGATTTATTACTTGTGAGAGGGAATGCCAGCAGGGAGAGCAGTGGACTGAATAAAGCAAGATCTCTGCGCCAACTCATTTTTTTTTATGCCTACTGAACTCCTGCTCACTCTTAAGATCTACTCTGAAAACAATCAGTACCCAATTCAGAACCACCCAAGTTCTTTGTGCAGTTTCTTTAGTTCCACCTGAAATAATGGCTCTCATTTCATCTTACCACTGACTGTCATCTCTTATATGTACCTCTCACCTCTATTCAAGAAGCAGGTAAAGCTAAATGCAGCAAGCTAAAGTGTGAAAGAAAATAAGATGACATCAAAAGTTAATGATTGTTTCTTAGGTGTTCATAAACAGTAGCATTAGAGAAAGGAATCTCTATTTTAAGTTAAATTTCAAAAATATTCTCATTACATTCTGAATTTATATTTCGATTTAAGCCTGTATGTGTGGTGGTGGTGGTGGTGGTGGTGGTGGTGGTGGTGGTGGTGGTGTGTGTGTGTGAATGAGTATCTCACTACCCCAGGAGATTTTTGTCAGAATTTAATTTGACTGGGGTCTGATACTCCATTAAATGAAATAAGTCACTTGGATAGAGAAACAAGATATATATTAATGTAATGTCCAATATTGGATGGGTAGAGGGAATGAAACCAAGTCATGAAGAAACTGGCATGAATCAAGGTAGAACAATCAGCATTTTGTGCTTTTAAGTAAACTAATTACAACCTAAACAAACACCTAACAAACAACCTAAAAATACTTCCCCTGAATTGTAAGCTCACATGTATTAAATAAAAAGCTATTTCTGAATTACTTCGCATTTGAGACATCACCTGAAAGTAACCTTTAAAGATACTTTTATAAGGAGCTCATAAGGGACCCTGAACTCTAAGGGTTTTACGCTTTAAAAATGTCCAGATTTCTCTAGAGCTAAAATTCCCCAGATGCATGCCAAGCTATTCTGGGGTGCCTCGGTGAACTCACAGGTGCACAAGAGCATATTTTACAATTTCAAGGCAAACACAGTGGTGCTCAAGATCAATCAGAAACCTCAGGAACTACCAGCTTGAGGTAGTTCACTATTTTACCATCTGATCAAGCTGTATCCATTTTGATGTGTTCGTATTATTTGAAACTGGGATTTTCGCAGTTTGTGTAATACAAAGCCAGAGTCATGTGAAAATCAATGTGAAACAGGAAATGAAGAGTGGTGATGTCCAGAATATTGCTTTCTTTAAATTTAAAACAACACACATATCACACTATCCCATATAAGACTTAATTTTTATTCCAATACCACCCAGCATCATAGCTATTCATATCTTTCATACTCAAACTAGAGACTTGTATCCTTCAGTCCCTGTGGTTTTCCTGCCTAAAAATAGCATATTAAGTTGGTTGTTTTTAAGCCAAACCGACTACATGGTTGCAGCAGTGATGTGTACAAAGAATACAGCTCATTCCATTCCTAGCTCTATCCAAAAGTATAAAGGTTCAAAAAATAATAAATTATTCCTTTAAAATAAATAATGTGCATCTTCTAAACACAACTTAAACAATCGATGACATGTGAAAACCACTGCATTGTTATATCACCCACTAGGAAACAGAATAAACTGATTAGAAAATAGGATTTGAAACTATAAAAAATCTGTTTATATCCGAGCACTATCCCTTACTATGTGTGTGATTTTGAAAAGTTTTATGCATTTTTTCCCCTTATTTATGTGGTTTCTAGTCTGTCTATGCACAGTTCTCTTGTCTCTATGATGGGGTTAGTAACAATGCCTACCAGATAAGCTTATTGTATACAATAAATGATGCATTAAAATGCACAGCACCATGCCTGCAACTCAATAAATGGTGGCTATTAATAACATTATGTTCTAGGGGAGAACAGTCCTCCCAACAAATAATTTAAATTCATTTGTTCTAAACTTCATCCTATAAATTAGACTGAAATTTGTTTAAATCCCTCACATTATAGATAATTTCTTTGTCTGATTCATTAAGCTGAGGAGCTAACGTAGGTAGATTCAGAAGCTGAAACTGAGCTTCTACATTACCCTAGAAGCTAAGTTTTCAATCATTCATCTTGAGAGAGCAGATTTATTCAAGGCTGATGAGGAAGAAAGGTTAAATAACATTTCAGGATAACACTATCTGACTATACACAAAGTAAAGATCAGAGCAAAAAGTAATCATTCTGATTTCCCTCAGACATTTGAACGATTGACTATTCTCTTCTTAAACTCCTCCCTTTGCTTTCAAACCTGCCCTTGCTTGGTTCTCCTTCTGCGTGGTGTTTTCTCCTTCTCTGCTTTGCTGACTCCACAGTTATATCATTAAATTATGTAAGAAACAACTTGTGGCAAGATCTGCTAAAAATCATGAAGGATATTTGGGGAAGTACAAAATAATTGCTAAAGGGAGACGTGCTAGAAGGGGATAAAGAAAAGCTGCATGGGATTCACGGGAGGAAAACATTTCCACTGGAATGAGAGAATTAGGGAGGTCTCTGCAGAGGGCTTGCAGTTCCTGATGGGGCTTCAGCATGAAGTAGGATTCGGAAATGTGGAAATAAAGGGCAGGGCATGTGAACCAGCAGGCAGAGCAGGAGCAAAAGCAGAGGCAAGAAACCTGGGGTGTGACTAAGGAATAGCAAGGAGTTCAAATGGCGAAATTTTAAGCTTCATAATGGAGGGTGGGGGACATTCTATTAGGAATATTATTTGAAGTTAGACTCTGGATGACTCTGGGTGTCCAGATGCTATACCATCATCTTCTCTTTTTCATTACATGAACTCCCATAGGGATGGGTGTCTACCAAATACAATTATTTTTGTGCACAGGTGCTTAAGACAACACCAAAACATCTGGTGTTAAATAATGGTTTTTAGTTACTTAAATGCCATCATTCATAAACCAAAGAAGCTTGATTCTGGTTCCAGTTCTACCATTAACCAGGTCTAGGGGGCTGCGAAGCTAATGTGACCCCCTTTCAAGAACAGCTTCCTCATCTGTAAAATTAAGGATTTGGCTTGAGAAGCCCACAAGATTTTAACTCAGTGACAATGACCTTTCAAGAAGTAATTACTTCATCTACTGTATCCAAAAATTATAAAGATACAGTGTGGTCATCTGACCTCCATATGAATGACATTTCACTCCAAATTATGAAAACTTTGTTAAATGAAGAAGTACAGTTTTTAAGGATGGTCTTTAAGGTTACTCTCCAGTTTTTATGGTGAAAAAATAAAATAGAATGCCACCTTAAGAAAAGCGATTACCATATTTATTGATTCCAAAATGTATGCATTTGCATGTGTTAATGTTCATAAAATTACAAAGTCTTTCAAGAATGAACAAAATTAAATATATTAATTTTGTTTTATTGAAGAAAATTTTACATCAATGATATGTCTTGGAATAAAAGCAATGATGAAATAATTGACTGAAAAACTTTTTATAGAAGAAATAAATACTCATTGAGCACCAACTAAGTGCCAAGTACTATGCTAGGACCTAAGTTACAGTTTGGAGGGAAAAGACATTCCAATGCAGTAGTAGAGGACTTCTAATCTGGGGTAAGCATGGAATATTATGGGAGCAGAGAAACAGCATCTCCCTCAATCGCATGGGCTCAATAGAGACTTCCAGAAGGAGGTGAGATTCTGAAAGTGATTGGGATCCACTGAAGGGTGTAAAAATGGAGAATGACACCGTGCTGAGAGGTCTCACCTCTGTGGATTACAAACTGATGGGTGGTAAAGCTTGAGGAAGGGATGGGTATTAGGAAGCTGCTACAATAGTTCAGATGAGTTGTGAAGAAGACATGGCTACTAAAAAGAGGAATAAGAGCTATTTTCCAAGGTGGAGAAGCTAGGATTTAATTAATTTCTGAGAGTGGGAAACTAAAGAGAGTGGGCAATGGTGGAAGTTAAAACCTAAATTATTTTCAAAGAGTAATTTAAGATCATATAACTTCTTAACCAAATTCTCAAACAGCTGGAAAAAAATTAGTAGAACTCAATAATTTGGAACCCTAAGCTCCAGTCACAGACATGACTTGTCAAGTTAAGGGAGACTCTTCTAGTATACCAACCTAGAAGATGAGGATCTCCCCTTGATACAATAAACCTGATTTCTACCCCAGAAGCAGTAGGGACACCACATCCCTCTGAGAATGTCCCTCTCAGAACCAAGGAGAATGAAAGAAATAAAAAGGGTTCTTAATGGTTTGAAGGCTTTGTAGGGTTCCCTAAAGTTAATCATCAGAAGAGAAGAAAGGTAGCCTTATACCACAAGATAACTACTCCCCATTTTTTTTTTAGGTGAGCAATGACTCTAATGTCAACCCCAGTAACTGTTTAACACCAAACCACTTTTATCGAGCAACCACTATGTTACAGGCACCATGTTTTATTTGCACTTGACTAAGTTTCCTCACCTATAAAACTGTAAATAGTAAGAACTAGTTGCCAGAATTACTGTGTTGTTCAAACTGCAAAGATTGCTATGACAAATTGATAAATGTAAGGAATTATCACTCATAACTTTTAGTTTAGCATATATGTTCTTCCCTAATTTGCTGCTTCTGTCTCACCACCTCCCACCACACACTCTGTAATCTCTAGCTATGCCAGATTACCCACAATCCTCACTGTGTCTCCCCAACTCCATGCCATAACTAGGGTAGGCCCCCTTTTTTAACTTTCTTTTCATACCTGACACCCCATTCAGAGTGCTTATCAAAATGGTGATTAAATAATTATCTCCATGATTATCTTTTAATATCTTTATGTCCTACTAGACTATCAAATTCCACAAGAGCAAAGATTGATCCATTTTATTCTCCCTTAAGTCCCTGTGCTTACCAAGTGAATGAATAAATTTTCCCAGGCAAGATATACCTCTCTAATCCTCAAGTTTTAAAACTATTTTAATATAATGCAGAAAAACAAAAAAATTACTTAAGTACCACTTTCACCCCCAATGAGAGTAACTATGTTCCTGCCAAGGGCACAGCGAGACATATCCTGGGTTTCCTTTTTTTTTTTTTTCAGCTGAGCCATCCTGCTACCTGTTGGCAGCTCAGCGGCTGCTCAGCTCGGGCCGGGACTTGAACCGCTGTTGCTCAGAGCTCAAACTCTTGAGCAAGCTCTTAACCAACTGATCCACTCGGCCAGCCCACCTGGGTTTCCTTTTGACATGGCCAGGTCTCAAGGACTCCAGTCACTTTTTACAGGCTAAGGCCCCACAAGCTCCTGCCTCAATAGCTCTGACATAGACTTTGTCCTTCTAGTTATTAGCTCTCCTGTTGCCTCATCCCTACCATTTTATTTCTTCTCATCATGACGTATATAATCTATAGGCAATTGGGAGCGACTGAAATGATACCCTGGGAAGATAAACTTGACCTTGGTACACATAACAACTACAGGGAGAGTAGAGCAGAACTAGCCAGATGGCTATGACAGCAGAGCAGTTGAGTAATAACAGTGCTGTCCCTGGTTTAGGGCAGTGAGTGGCAGGAGAGGCATAATTACTACCTGACTAGGAGATTGATGGTGTGTGAGGATCAAAGGAGAAGGAGGAAAGATGGCAGAGGTTTCAAGTCTAAGTGACTAGAAGAAAGATAGCATAGTTCACACAAGCTAGAAAATCCAGCATGTGAGGAAAGATGTCTAGTTTAAACTTACAAAGAGCATCTTTTACTACTTATCATTAAGAGGATTGATTGTGGCTCTTCTCTCTTTGTATTTCTTTGTTGCTGTTATTTCCTTTTGTACTTTCCAATTTTGCTACATTGAGCATACATGACTTTATTAATAGAAAAAACTCCAGCAATCTTGATTTTTTATGCAACTTTGCTATGACATTTTGATCTTGCAAGATAAGTGAGATATCATCAAGGAGACGCCCAGCAGAAAGATAGAACTGTAGGTCTGAAGCTCATGAGAAGTCAAGGTTATATGCACAGTTTTGGAGTTGTCGGCATGGAGTTTAAAGCCATGGGAATGCATGAGTTCCTCAAGAGAAGGAGACAGTTAAAGGGGGCCAGAGGAGGAACTTCTGTCTCAAGTTGTATAGCCCTGAAATCACGCACAGGGAATGACTCATGCTAGGTACAAGCACAGGGACAAGCATACCAGCTAGAGGCTTTGTCCAGCCTGCTCAAGTTTCATCTCAGAGGCTGGAAGCATATGGTGTAGAGAGAACCCCCCCCCCACCCCGGCACCACCAGAGTATCGTGAAGTTACCTATGCTACTTCACTCACTGCTACAGCAATTTGCTTTCGTGCCATCATGCCCACTAAACTGTGCACTTCTTGAGGTCAGGAACCAGGTTTCATTCAATTCCTTAGTCTTCTTTGTTTTCTCCTCACCCAGTACCATGCCCAACACACACCAGGCATCTGATATACATATATGCTGAAGATACCAACCACACACATCAGCTCTGCTCCTCCCCACCCACCCCTCCTTCTCTCCAATGACAGCGTTCCTTGTCAGGCTGCTATGTGCTCTCCTGTCAGAACCAGTCCTCTAAAACCTAGATGAGGGGACATGTCCCACATGCCTAAGGCACATGCGTCTGTGACAGACAGAGATTCTAATTGTTATCCTGCAAGAAGCCCGGACATACTTACTTTCCCAACACATCCTCACTCTACTTTGAAAGCTCACCATTTAGCTCAGTGTATATATTATTTACCTGTAAGCACATAGTACGTTAGTCCACACAATATTTAGAAAACCTATAATTAGCCAGGCAAGAACCAAGGCAATAAACTGCTCAACTGCCCAGCAGAGAGTAGCCGCAATTTAACGTGCTTTTTTTCTTTTTCTTTTGCTTGACATAGCAGTTGCCAAATTTAGCTCTTCCTACATTTCTAGATCTATTACACTGATATTTAAGACCCTTCTTCTAAAACTCTTTGGAGAATTACAGTATTTTGAAATAGATGCTGAATAGATGGTCAAGTTCAAACCCTTCCCACAGTTGACTTTCACAACGTGGAAGCACTTTATAACCTCTCAAACAACACACCGCTGTGACCCAGGTGGCTCTCACAGCCACCAGTGTGGGGAGTCAGTGTTCCCAGGCTCCTGACTCTGCGCTCAAGCTGTCTCCCCTTTCCCTCTGCCTGTTGGATGGTTAATGTCCTCCAAAGCTTCTGTGTCACACGGTTTAGGCTGGGAAAGTTAGTATAGGTGTGCCCTGCAGGGAAATATTTTTCTTATAAGTTGGACCTTGTTTTAAATATTTAGAGGCATTGACTATTTAGCAGAGACTAGCAGTGAAACTTTTACAGGGTGAAGAAGTGCCCTCTAAATTACTGCCAACTTTCTTTTCTACCATATTTGTTAAATCTAGAATTGGGTTTTCCGACAGACAACAGACTTAGACACTATATATATACATATATATATACACACATATATATATAACTTTATAATTATATATATATAATTATATATATTATATAATATATATGTATATATATATATATATAATTAAACAGACCTGCTGTTCCTGTTCTCCTCTGCCACTTGTTAGCTCTTGTGACCTTGGGCAAGTCCATTACCTCTCTGACTCCTGATCTTCTCTAATATAAAATAGGTTTAACACCACCTGCTCTCTCTATACCCTCAGTGATGCTGGGAAAATCAAGCAGGAAAATGTAGGTGAAACTAGTTTAAAACAACAAGAGTAATAGCTAACATTTATTGAGCAATTAATACATGTCAGCAACAGCTTTACATGAATTAATTCATTTCATTCTTTTAACAATTCTAAGATGCAGATTCTGCTATTGCCCCCAGTTTACAGACAGGAAACCAAGACATAAAGCTAAGGAGCTTTCCCAAGTTGCTTGGAATAAGAAGTTGGAATAAGCTACCACATACTACCTAGGCACAGTGAGAATATATTAAAACTGATAGAGATGGCAAGAGATAAACCAGTAGAAATATATGATATCACAGGAAAATCAAACAATTGCCATTTTATAGATGGGACAACTGAAGTCCAGCAAGGTTTCATGGTTTGCCCAATGTCAAGTATCTATAGTATCTATAATTTAGAATATATTTAGAATATGTCTAAAGTATTCCAGTTCTAAATTGTGGGATGTAGAGCAAAGCTATTAGGAACCTGGGTGCTGGATTCAATAGCCGAGTTTTAAATTCCAGCACAACCACTTAAACAGCTATTTTACTGGGAAATTAAAAATTAAATGTGTGGGCAAGTATAAGAATAAGTGCTTAAGAAATGTTAGCTACTATTACTCTAACTGTCCCAATCCCTGCAGCTAGGTCCCAAAGCACATCAAGAGTTCAAGAGAAAACTGTATAATTCTCTTTGAAAGTGCTAATAGAGTCATTCTAGTATCAGAATTTAGAGAGGAGGGAAAAAAAAGAGTCTCAAATATGAACTTTTAGTTTACTTCTTTCTGATAAATCTACAAAAAGAATCAAACCTATAACCAAGAATCAAATTTTCAAAAATACATTTTTCATTTCATTTCCTTCCACTGTCTGCACATTGGTACTGAATAGTGTCCAAACACCCATTAGAAATAGGAAGGAAAAGGCAAGGATAACCCATCTACTGAAGAAGCAATGCCTTTAAAGGGGAAGAGGGCATAACCCCTATAGGCCACCTATGCACCAGGCACTCATAGGACTGTAGCCATAAAGAGCGTGGCTTGATTCCAAGCCAGACAGAACTAGGTCAGCTCCAGCTCTTCCACTTAGCTGGGTGGCCTTGGGCAAAGTGACTCAATTTTTCTCATTCTAGCAAGAGCTTCTGAACCCAGAACCAGCCCAGCTGCTTCTCTAGGGTGGAATCAGTGGGACTCGGGATGATGGCTGTCCCCTATGGGCTTTGTGGGATTCATCACGTTGGTCTCAAGGCCAAGTTCACAGCACTGAAAGGTACTTTCTGGAGTCTTTCAAGATCAGACTGGTCAGTCTAAGTGGCTACGAGATAATACATCATGGGAATTTGTTGGACAAATGGATGTCTACTTGGCATTGAACCAAATGAATATCAAGACTCTCAGCAAAGATTTCTTTATAGCAGGTGGATCTGATGCCCTATCTGGGCAGGGCAGTTCTCTATCTCATCTATACCCCCAACCCTCTCAAAGTGAGGCCCACTAGCCTTCACTATCTGTTCTCTTCAGATGCACACCAGAGTTGAGCACAAAGGACAAAGAGACGCATTCCTACATTTGAAGAGCCAGGCCGGGATTTGAAGGTACTATAAAGCACACTTAATTGACTAGAGTCTCGGTGGGCGGCTGAGGCTGGCTTTCCTATGAACTCACTCCTCACGAGGCTACCTACGCAGCCTGAAACATGTCAGTACTATGCTCCAGACATCCTTTCCCACAAAGGCCCAGCCTCCTCCAACCAGCTTTGCCTGCTGCCCAACTTCTAACTCAGCCAAAGGGCCTTTGGACTGGAGGCTGCCAAAGACAGATTACCATAGAACCTCAGAGCTCTAGGACAAAGAAGCTCCCCTACTGAAATGCTGCACACCACCATATCTGTAGAGCTGACTTTTCAAGGCTCCCCAGATTGCTTATCTATATAAAGAAGCTTCCGTGGCTCCAGCCTCTACGGCAACCTTAGTCCAGAACCATGGCTCAGGAGGCATTTCTAAGCTTGGGATTTAAACTGCTCATGACAGTGTGTTGTAATATGGATAAAGCTGAAAAATGATGCTGGATGTTTTGGAACAGATTACAAGTGGAAAGTTCGTGAACTTAATTGTCCGACGTATATAGATAATATAGGAATCATCGTTTATTAGGATTTAATCAGCACATTTATAGCATGTCCTTCTTGCCTAGCATTTATATGTGCTCAAAAAAATGGTAGCTAGTGTACAATAATCCTTACTGCTCGCCTAGATAGTAGGTACTATTGCCTTTAGCTGGCATTTGTTGAGTGGTCATCTCTCATTAGTTGGGAGAAAGCATTCCATCTATTTACAGATAAGGTAACTGAGACCAGGAGGTTAGGGAACTTGGTTAAAATTGCCTAGGGTATATGGAATAAAACAGGAACTCAGACGGAAGCTGTTTGACTCTGGAATTTAGGCACTTAATCACTATACCCTTCATTCTTCTGTGTTAGGTGTCGACACTGAGACCCATGGACATTATATAACATGCCTGAGGTCAGATCCTTACTTGCATTTGACACAAAAGTCTAAATTACAGCTGCAGCCCCTTTCAAACAGTAAGCTAATTCTAAACCTGGTCCTGGAGATATCTAACTCATCCAGAAGAGTTTGCAGAGCCTAAAACGCAGCAACAAAGTACACAGACTCATAGTGAATTTTCTAAATGAAAAGCCCAATCACAGTGGCTGATGACATTTTCTGGTCTCTGATAATCCCTATACTACTAGAGCTGCTGAAGATGACTCTATATGCATGAATCTGGCCACATGCCAAGAATTTTATCAGATGACCTGGCAGCTGATGAATAAAGAGGCACTGGAGTCCCCAGAACCAGAAATGCCCTTTCAAAAATTTTCCACATTTGTTCTTGCTTCAAGCCATGATAAAGTGTTTCCAGTCAAATGCACCAGCTAAAATGAACCTATTTTCTGAACGAGAAACAGCTAGTTTGGGTCCAGCACTTAAAAAGGTTCTTGGAGCCACATACCATGAAACAGTCAGAGGTGAAGTGGGACTGTTTCGAGTGGTTCATCCCTGAATCCCAGGAGGACGAATTCTGAGCTGTCTTTGTCTAATCCCTCTCCACTTACCAGGGATGCACTGAGCTGAAGGGACTTGTCTGAAGCCACTGAGCAGGTTAGTGAGTGGCAGAGCCAGAATCCATAATGAGGGGTTGGGCATGCCCAGGTTGCAAACAGCCTCAGTCCAGGGACTCACTCTTGCATACACTGACTGCATCCTCACAGCTGACTGGGCCTAACTCCTGGTACAAACTCTCAGAATCAAATTCTGAGGTCAAACCTTGTAAAGAAACTTCTCATTTTCCAGGTCTCTTAACGAGAACTTTAGGGCCAAATCAAAAAATTGTATGGTTAATGTCATAATCCTTTACACAAAACTGGCCTTAAAATACGTACAAAAAAACTCCTTTTGATAGAGGACAGAGAGGCAGAGGGAGAAAGATGAAGAGAAATAACACTTGGCTCCCATACGCACACGGAAAGGTCTTTGGCTTCCTTAAAGCAGAGAACCTCAAATTCGCTTAACTGAGGGTTGAAAACGGGGTGGAGAAAGTTGGAATAAAGTGAGCGATTGAAGATAGGAATTGGTAAACTCCTCCAGCCCAGGAACTCTCCCGGTTCCCGCTGTGAACCCGTCTAGGGGTTTCCCCTGGGTCGGCCGAGGCACGGAAGGGCGGGCACGACACTCAGGGTCGCGTCACCAGCAGGATTGTCCGCGCCCGGAAAATGAGCTGGAGGCCGAAAATCGAATGCAACTCCAGATAGGTCTCCCTTTGGGTCCCTGGGAAGGCCCATGCTGGGCAGAGATCCCAGGGAAGGGAGTTAAAACAACAGCCCCACACGCCAGGGAATGCGCTGCAAGTTTCAGCGAGGGCGAGAAACTTTTTTTGTTTTCTTTGCAACCAAGTTTCCAATCCACCATGAAAAGTCTCATTCTGCGCAGCGCCGGGGAGAACCTGGCTCTCCCACTTGGCCGCAACCTGCTGCCCCGAGACCGGAGACTGGCTGCGAGGCGCTCCGGGGGCCCCTCCCGAGGTGCTCTCACCTGCAATGTCCCAGAGCTGCAGGCGCACCACGGTCTCCGGGTCCCAGTGGAGCACCTTGAGCGCGAAGTCCACGCCGATGGTGGCCCGGTAGTGGGAGGAGAAGTTCTGGTGCACGTAGCGCTTAATGATGCTGGTCTTGCCCACGCCCAGGTCGCCGATTACCAGCAGCTTGTACAGGTGCTCCTTGTTCGGGGCCTGCATCCTGGCTGCCCGCCCGCAGTGCTGTGCCGTGCCTTTCCTGGCCGGGAAGCGCAGCCGGGGCCTGGGCGGGAGAGAGACTTGGGGAGCACGAGTGAAGGCGCCCGGGAGAGAAGGCGGCAGGGCGGGGGCTGAGGGGCGGAACTCCACCCCTGCCGCCTGGAGAAACGCCCAGGCAGGCGCGCAGGGGTTAATCCTCTTTCCTACCCCGCACTGTGCGGCTTTAAAGAGGAGGGCCGACAGAAGCGACTCCCTGGGACTGAAAAGTAGGGAGCTCGCGTGTTAGTGCCTGTTGCACAGGTTATGCATACAGCGCTTTACAGTTTCCAAAGAGCTGTTCTCGCCTGTAATATTGGTCATAACGTTGTAAGGGGTGCGTTTTATTTTCCATGTTTGAGCTCGAAAATACTGAGTGTCAAACGAGTTATGTGATGAGACGAGAGTGACAAGCCTAGCTGAAGACTAGGCTCCTGAGGCCAGGGACGCTGCCACCATCCCACAGGTAGAGAGAACTTGGAAGAGAGGCAGCGTATAATATAATTTCAGGAGGCAGGACATGTGGGTACAGTTCCAGCATGCCCTGGTTTTTGAAGCAAGTGACCTTGGGCAAGTCATTTGAGCTGCCTCAGCCTCCTTTCTTCCTCAGTGACCTGGTAATGGTAATTCGGACATAGCATCTTTGGAGTGTGAGTACTGAGCAATTTCATACCTTTTAAATTGTGAATAGTCTGACAAGGAGGATAATCGGGCTGAAACTGCTGAGGGCATCCATGGTTTTTAGCCTCCTTCTGTCTTAAAAGACCTGAGCTGCACTGAAGACAAGTTAAACAGCTGGTCAGATTATTTTAAGTGATAATAATAGCAAACGTGCTATTATCCACCGCTTGCTATGTGCCAGTTTTTATGCATATGTCACTTAATCATCCCTGCAGTCTTAAAAACAGAAACCATTATTCTTCACATTTTACAAATGAGGAAATCAAGGCCTGCAATTGTAAGTAATGTATTCAGGGACAAACAGGTAATGAGGAAGAAGCCAAATTCAAATCTGAGTCTTTTGGTGCCAGAGAAGTTTATTATTGTTTTTTAATTCATTCTTTTAGTCACTATATATTCGTGCTTGCAGTGGTAAAGAAATAACACAAAGATTCCCGGTCTCAAAATCTTTAACCTTGTTATGGGTGGAGAGAGAAAAGACAAACAAAAATAAGTAAGTACGTTAATATAGTAGTTGGTGATAAAGTAGAGAAGGGATAAGACAAGTTGGAATGGGGTTGGCCTTTAGACAGGGTGACTAGGAAGACCTCAATGAGAAGGTAACGATTTAGTAAAAACCTGAAGCTGGTGAGGAAGTGGCATGAGGATCTAGGGGATGAACGTTCTACACCAAAATGAGTCATTTTGTACCTGAACGTGCTGGGAAATGAGCACTGCCCACATTATCTCATTTCATCTTTCTAATTGTCTTATGAAGTAGAGTATTTTGTTTAATCTATAGATGAGGAACCAAAAGAGAGAGAGAGCGGCTTTCCCAAGGCTGTACAAGTGTTAGAACTCGGTTTAAATCCAGGCCTGTGGGAAACCAAGAATGGAAGGTGTGGCACACCCACTGTGCTTCTGCCTTCCCCTGACATCCACCCTCCACAAGCCACCGACAAGCAGAGGGGTGCCCAAGATGCCTGACCTGGACAAATCACGGCCCCTTTGAGGCTCAGTTTCCACATCAACAAAATGAGAATAATACCTGCCTCATAGAGCTGTTGAGAAGACTAGAGATAACACATATAATAAAATGTGGAGCCTATGTAGGTCTGAATACATGGTAGTTATTACTATCAATGAGGGACAAGCTTTTTATACCATGCTCTCTGATCTAAACACTGTGGACAGGCATTATATCGTATCAGCTTTCTGTTCCCTTGGGGGTCAGCTCAGAAGCTTTGCTCATAATAGGCACTAAGTGATGGTACGTAGCGTTGCACTGGCTTGTGTTTATTGATACTCAGATAGGTAGGCATCATCCTCTGATTTCTACCCACACAGGGACACACCAGGCAGATGATACCTAACAAGTGAGCCAACCTTTCCACATGCTTAAAGTATTGGCCACCACTGTGGCTTCGCTTTGCAGGGAAGGGAATTAAGGCACCTGAGGTGCTTAAGCCATTCTTAGAGCCAGCAAAATGAAGGATGATGATGCAATAGGACCCCTGCCAGATAGAAAATCCTGGTCTGGAGATCTGAAAGACAAGTCTGGTCTGGGCAAGGAGATAATGGTGGTAGAAACAAGGGGGTGCACGGGGGTGGGGAGGGGAGAGGGGGAACGTTTGAGACATAATGTGAGCCAGCCTTCACTGTTATGTCTGACCCAACTTCATCACAGGTCCCAGCCTGTTTTCCCAGCGGGTCCAGGCTGAGTCAGCCTCAGCCTCACCTGGTCTCCTCTTCTGATCAGCAGAGCACTGGAGCATCACATGTGCAGATAAATTGTGTGGGACAGGCAGGCCAAGGTCCAGGTCTTCTGGGACCTCAAGATTATCAAAGGGGGGAGGGGCTCTTTAAGCAAAGCATACAAAATTAAAGAATGGGTTCTGAAGCTTCAGCCCATTGCCTCTGTCAGGGACAGTAGGCACCATGGCAAGCAAGCCCCCTGGCTAGGCAGGAAGTATGTGCAATTCGTTTCCAGAGTCATTCCTTTAGGTCTCATGACAATTCTTCACAGTGGGAAGAAATTACTCTCAGTTTATATTTTTAAAAATCTTTTAGACTTCAGTGGCTTGATGAGCACCCCAGGTTAGCAGTTGGTGAAGTCTCTATAAAGGTCACTCAAGGTTTCTGAACCTGCAAGTCCTCTGAGTAAAATGTGGGAGTTGGGTTGCAAGATCTCTGGGGAGTACTTTTGACTAAAATAGCAGAATTCTGGCTCCTCTAGACATCTTCCAGAAGGAATGACATCTCAGCCCATTCTAATCACTCTCACCATGGCACCATTACCCAAGCAGTGGGATTTTCTATCCTGAACTCCATCTCCCACCCCCACCCCCAAGCCCCCAGGAGATTTGGGAGAAAGGCTGTGAAAGGCCCATATCAAAACAAACGTGCCATAGTTCTTTCTGTTTTCCCGGCCCATTCGCTCTTCAGCTGCTGCACATTTTCCCACAAGACAAGGGCTCCCCAAGCACAATTTTTTGGAGGGCAAACCTTTCTGTGCTACCTTGCCTTGCTTCGAACTTCTTTCCTTCTCTCCCAACTGGGCTGCAGACAAGAAGCCAGGCAGCTGGGGACAGAACACAAACTCCATTCAGGTTAGAGCTGTTTAGATGAAAGGGCTTTAGCAAACAGGTAGAGTATCTTTCCTCCTGTTCTCCCTCCACCACCTGATTGTAAGGCTTCATAAGAACCCATCTGTCCCAACCTGTGAATCCATCGGCTTCAGACTCCTCGGGCTTATCCAGAAGGAGGCTTGGCTTTATCACGACAAGCCAGCTCTCCCTCCTTCCAGAGAGAATGGCTGGGGCTGTGCCATGAGGCTCCTCCCCGCTGGCAGCCACATTGCGCCATGGAAACCTGTTTCCCACCGTAACTCTCAGAGCATCTGTGGTGATGTTCTGACACTCTTACTGCCCTCACATTGCTAAACCACAGCATACCCT
>NW_017731429.1:147335-148880 GCF_001890085.2 Hipposideros armiger | reverse complement strand
GAAGAACAAAAGGACAGCAACTTGTCTGTTCCCTTACCAAAAAAAAAAAAAAAAGGCAATGGCAAGAAAAACGGCATGGTATTCATTCATCTGTGGGAGTGATCTTACCCGAATATGCAGAGAGCATAAACCAAGGAAATTACCTCTGTTGCTCTCAGAGAAGAAAATAACTTAACATACTCAGGCTCTCCTGTGAATGATCCCCTAGTCCCTAATAAGTGGAGACACAGGGACTGGTATGGCCTAGCTCAGAGGGTAATGCAAGAAAATTACTAACCGGCCACCAGGGCACCAGTCAAGAAATATTTATGTGCAAAACACCATGACAGAATTGTTTTTTTGAGGGACAAGGTCAAGAGTAGGGTCTTGTATTTACCTACAAGAACGTATAAGATATAAGCCTCTACCACCAAAACGTTTGCATTCTGGTGTCAGCATATATACACAGGGCCCTCTGCTTCCCCTGCTACGTCCTCTCAGATCCCTTCACTGGCTGTTTCCCTTCAGTGCTGCCCAACCGCTAAAATGTGCTAGCCTCCTTCCTGGGGACTCCCACTCCTCTGCTTGGGCTCATCCACTCCTGTGGCAACAGAACAAACCGGGCCACAGAGTAAACTCTGGAATCAGGCAGACTTATTTGATTCACTGTTGAGTTTCACCATTAACAAGATGTAAGACCCTACTAAAGTAATTTAACTTCTGTAAGCCTGTCTCTTCATGTCTAGAACGAAGATAACGTCTACCTTCTAAAAGTTGTCAGGAAACCCTAAATGATGTAATGCAGGGAAGTGCTTATTAGCATAGGGTTTGGCCCAGGATGTGCACTGGAAAGAAAATGTTGAACTGTCAAATGTCTGCTGACTGTTTCTATATCTGTATTTAAAACCCCAACCTACTCACGCATTCCATACCCTTGTTCCAACTGCCTTTTGGGCATTTCTACCAGGCTTTCTGGCAGACATTTCAAATGCAGAGTGCAAAACTGAGCTCATTATCTACCCGAACAGGCTTGTTCCTTTTCCTGTATTCCTGGTTTTAGTCAGTGGTTCCACCCTCACCAGTCTACCAGGCCTGAAAACTCAGTCGCACTTGACCCCTCCTTCATTATCACCCACACACCCCATCAGCCTGAGTCCTCTGATTCTATCGTAGACTGCGTTTCCTCTACTCCATAAAAGCACTACTAGAACATAGAGGTGACTATCTACTCAATATCATTGTTGGCAAAGGATTTTTAAGCATTACAAAAAAGACAGAAATCATAAAAGAAAAAACACATAAAATGTTTTTTTTAAAAATATATATATATACACATATGTATAATATTTATGTGTGTGTTATATTAATATTTGCTCCACCAATCTACATTTATTCATTTATTCATGTACAAAAATCTACATTTATTCAAACAGTCATGTCTTGCTGACGATCTTAACTGGGGCTTATGTTTGGGGTAGGGCTTATATTATGAGCATCTGAAAAATCATGCTAGGGCTTCTTTTCTGGTTAGGTCTTATTTTCAGGGAAACATGATATATAGATATA
>NW_017731429.1:125392-146344 GCF_001890085.2 Hipposideros armiger | reverse complement strand
TTTCACTTCATATATGTATACATATCTATCTATCTATATATATACACAAAGTTATAGAAAATTGTATTTTGATATGTTATCAGAGATTATCTCTAGATGAAGAAGTTACTGCTTTGCTGCATTATATTTTTTTCTACTTTTATATTTTTTCCTCTTTTATTTTTATAGGGAACATCACTGATTTAAAAAGAAGAAAACAATTTTTTTTTTAATGAATGTACACTGACTTGGAGGAGAATACCCAGCAGTTCCCATTGCAGGCTTCAGCAGTCGTTATGTAATGGCCTTTCTAGGCCTCTCTCCCGGGTGCTCAGTATCAGTGTTTTAGGTTTCAGTATTTTTCGGTCAACCCTTCTCATCCTGATTCCATTGATCTTATCAGTGCTGAGATATTTGCCCTCCTAAGGGAACCAACACACCATTTTATGAGGGTGTAATCAGGCTGTCACTTTAGAACATCAGACAAAGGATCCACACTGTCCTGGAGTGACCGTCCCAGCATCCCAGCCTTAGTTCACAAAACACTGATGGAGGAAGCCATCCCACAAGCAATATGTGCCTGAAAGGAAACTTACTGAAGGAAACTTCTTTCCTCCAAGATGAGGCCCTCTCAAACCTTGATACCACCTTTGCCTCCTTTCTGCTTGTGCCCTACTTATCCACGCTGACACCAATTTGCTGATTCTTCCCTCCACTATCTCTCCCATCCATCCTGTCCTTTTCATTTCAGTCCCTCTTGACATCTGACCGAATAGCTGCTTCCTCAGGAAATCTCCCTAACTCCATTTCCCCTGCTTAGACCCATCTGTCACCACTCCCAGGTCAATCTTCTTCAAAAATAAATTACTTCAGTAAGGCACTATACTCACAACCTCTGAACCTACTTTATGTGCAAGAGGAATAAGTTTTATCTTATTTAATCCTTCCTTGAGTTGTGTGTCTTGTTAGATAGGGCCAAACCAAATCCTAAATGACAAACCTCCTTGAGTCTGCCAGAAAGAGGTCTTCTCCCTCCCTAGAACGCCTATATAATAGCAGTTTATATGTAGGCCATTTCATCAGTCTATAGCCTACCAGCATTTCCTCCCAATCTATATCCTACCAATCTTATACCCTACCAGCACCTGGCACAATACCTGCCATGTCACACATGTTTCATCCTCATTCAGGTCAGGCTGTATTTAATGTCCTGACTTGAACAGACACTCAGTAAATGCTTTAATCACAATGGAAAACATGAATCACGTGAAACCATGTGTTATGTTACTGTCAACCACTTCGAGCCCTGGATGCAATAAGCTGCCTGTTTTTTTCCTACAAGGAACTAGAGCACTGCTGTCAGCTTCCACAGGAAGCAAAAGGAGAGGGGAGCAAAGACTGCTGGGATGGAAGTTTTAAGGGCTGTTTTCCATATCTGACTGACACTAACTCCCAAGTCACCCTGGTTACTTCACCTCACACCTTCTAACCCCCTTTGAATACCTTCTCTAAGTTGATAAGACCTTCTCAAAGATAATCTGGCCATGTGCATTACGAGTCTTAAATATAGGCATAATTATCCAACACACAGTAAATGCCCTTTAACCAGATGTTCCTCTTTCAGAATCCAACCCATGGAAATAATCAGGCAGTCTTTCAAAAGTTTATGTACCAGATATTAATGTAGCACGATTTTTAGTAGCAATCTGAGTACCTTGGAAAAGAGATCCTTACCTGGACAGCTGGGATCATCTTCAGCAGGTAAGAGATATTGTTGCATAAACTGGCCTACGTTACAGAAAATAAAGACATAAGGAGGACCAGAGGCACCTCAGACATGTCTGTTAGGCTTCTTGTGGCTGATAGTCTCCCGATAAATTCCAAGAAAAAGGCACCAGGCCCTTTAGGTTGTTAGATACCATACACTCAGGAAGATCAGTGCTATAGATATCCAACACTCCAGGACCACTAGGACAAGTGTTTACAACAGGTTAGGTAAAAAGGCCTCCTCCTCCATTGAAACACTCTTGTTTATGCCCCTGGTGACAGCCATTGCTGAGTTTTTGGCTGATGCTTCCTCCATTTGATGAAACAGTTCTTCAACCAAATTTTTACCATTGACTCATTAAAGTTCCTTCAAAGTAATCCAATCTGGTCATGCAGTTTTAATGAACATATCTTCCAACACTCTCAGATGTTCCACGATGAAGTATGTGTATTTCCAATGAGCACACCTTGGCTACTGACATGAGATCCTTTGGGAGTGGAATAGTTTAATCAGCTGAATCACTCCTGAGTCACCTGTAGTACTTCAGTTATGTATTTTTTCTTTCTAAATAAAATGTTTTAGGGTTTGTTAATTCTCCTCCACTTAGGAAAATTTTGCACTGCTAGGAACTTTTCTTGAGACATCTTTGAAGCAGCTCCCTTGGAGAATAACCATGGACACACAAGTTCCTGAAGCTTCCCCATCACCACCCCCATCGGGATTGTGGCCTCTCAAATCCATGACCCAGTCTTCCAGCTCCTGGTATGCAAGGCTGGCATTCTTTCCTGCTGATACAAACTCCTGAGGCTCAGCCTGGGGGATTAAACAGCCCCTTGCCCTCCAGAGAAACGGGCCAAATAAATAATAATTGAAGATGAAAGGGGTTTTCACAGTTTCAACTAAGGCTAAGAAGATTACTGTATTTGAACCGTAATCAAAGTGGTAGTTTTACTGCCACCAGGGTTCACAGTGAGGTCACAAGTCACTGGCAGTACATAGAGGCCTGGGAAAAGTAAGTTAAGTATCAACATGCATTGTCGGCTGTTTACTAATTAGCTAGCACTGCCCAGCATTTATTATACAGAGAAGTTAGCACAACTAGGAAAAACAAGATTTGGAGCACTGAGCTGACGAGCATTCCTGAAAAGGCTGTAATTATGGGTCCCAGCAAGGGAAGAGGTGGTTGTCCTGGCTGAAAAAAGGAAACATAGATAGCAGATCCCTGGGACTCACTAAGCTGGGAGGCCAATGATAGCTCTTAAATTTGCATTCATGGCTCTTCAAATTCCACTTAAAAAGATAAAGTATTGGGTTTAGTCTCAGCTCTACAATTCACTTGCAGTGAGACTTCAAGCAGTCATTGGATCTCTGTGAGCCTCAGATTGTTCATCAATGAAATATGATAAATATTATCCACCCTCCCTACTTACAAAAAACAAATCAGATAAATGACTAAGCAGTTGTTTCGGAAATTGAAGAGATCACTATACAAAAGTAAGTTTTAATTTCTCACTACTCCTATTGACCGTACTCTAAGACTAAAAGAACTCTGTTATAAGACTAAATGCTAATACTCTACTATAAGACTGCACATAAGACTTACACTGTAGGGCCAAGAGTACTCTACCTCCCACATTATAAAATTAGAAGACTAAAAGAATTCAACCTCCTTTAAGAAAGCATCACATTGCCAACTAGAAGGAACTCTCTAGCATCTCTGCAAGTCTGTAACACTCACTACAAACAGTTTGGGCATTTTATTTTATTTTATTTTATTTTATTTACTTCTATGTTTATTTCTTTGGGATGTACATGTGTATAGGTAGCTATGCAAAGCAGTTATAACAATACTATACATGTACCTTCATTTCTTAATTCTACCTATTTACACAATGGGAATTTCCTTTATTTCAAACATTGTAAATGTATTTTTTTCCAATCAGTCATAGTGTGTTGTTTCTTAAAAGTGTATTTAAGATAAAGCTTGGCAAATTATCATTTTGGAAAACAAATAAAGCTTTTTAGGTATAACATCACTGGGGCCTTAATGAGCTTTTTCCCTTATTTTTAACACATTATGTATGAGGGGATATATCACAGGAAATGCCATGTTAAGAAAATATCATTTCATTTTTCAAAAGATAATAAAATATCTGGTTTTTTTTTCAAAATGAAATAGGGAATAATAAAAAGAATCTTCTTGAGCTATATAAATTATCTTTCATATATTTTGGGAGTTCATCCAAAATGCAAATATCATTAAAAAATCAATGTGGTATTTGAACATAATTTTTAGCACATGTGAATTTTCTACCTCTAATTATACTTAGCACTTAGCACTTCTTATCTTGAGTACATCAAAGTATTTCACACATCTTAATAGACGTAAAGGTTTTTTTAATTAAAGATTTAATTTGGAGTGATATTCAACAAAAAAACTCCAGAAAAATAACCTTTATAAGATGCTACGTGTAATATATGGTTACAGACTCAATTTCTAGAGCATTACAGTGAATGTTCTATTTCAAGGTAAATATACAGTAAATAGAATTAAGCAAACCCATTTATTTTCACTTTACCTATTATTTCTTAAAATGAAATAGACCCAAATAGTAATTTTTTAATAAGTATGGTCAATTAGATAAATACCTTAAAAATTTTTACTAAACCCTGCTTTTGTGTCTTTCATTTAAAATATTTTCCTGTGTTACTTTTTTTTCAGCCCTGTGCAATGATTTTGGATATCTAATTACTTTATCAGTAACACCTATAAGATATGTCTGGGATGTGGCAATGGATAGCATCCCAAATGGACAATGACATGTTACTTTGGGAGTCAGAAGAAGAAACTGTCCATGCAGCAGTCTGCCTATGAAGGGAATAAAGACTAAATCTCATAAAGAATATTTTTATTTATATTCTTGATCAGATTATTCAAAGGGCATATAATCTAGAGCATTTGTGCTAAAGAGTATTTGACAGAATTTCAGTGTAACCTTGGAATCTTGGAATTGTGGATGGAAATTTAGTCATTAACATGTTTACTTGGGAAATGGAGTTCAGAAATTAGAAATCGGGAAAAGAAGCAAAGAAAACAGATAATAAGGGAGGGAAGAAGAGAAAGTGAAAGAGTAGAGGGAAAATGAGAGAGCATTTCCCCTTTGATTGTATCATTTAGTTATTAGTCTAACCTTAAAATAATGGTATTATCTCCATTTTTACAATGAAGTAATTAAAACTCAGAGAAGTATTGCTTCATTTCATAATTAATACAGCCTGTAAGCAATAAAGCAAGTGTGTGGTCATCTTTTTGCCGGTGGAGGGTCTTGCCTTCATTTTGTAAAAAACGCAACATCTGTGAAGCTCAGTAAACTGAAATGCAATAAAATGAGGAATGCTTACAGTATCTATTTTTTCCCCATAATATCACTCTACCATTCTAGAAATTGCCTGAATGCTCTATGAGCTTTTCTCCTGCCTGATTTGTGAAAATAACTCAATCTGGCTATTTTCTAGCATATTGCAGATTGTCTGATACCCAGGAGACATTCAATGAATGATTCCCAAAAGCAGGTGAAGAAATTGGAAAATGAGTTTCTGTTCTTATAAAGGAAACAAAGGGAAGCAGACACCAGGAGATGAGGAGTAGGCTCAGCTCTACTTGGTTTAGAAAGTAAGGTCTTCTTTATTCAGTTTAAGACATAAATTCAGATCAGGTATCACTGAGAGTATGGTTTGAGCTCAGCCGATCTCTAAGCTGGAAAAATCAAACAAAAACTAGGAGTCAGTTTGAACAAGAGACTAAACTGTGGATTTACTTTTGCTCTGGGGGAGTTCAAAGGTGTGGTCATAGATGCTGAGGCCTTACTAGATCATCAGATCATCACAGGCCATATCCCCACTACGAGATGAACTCTCCAATAAACATAAATTCCAAGGGCTTCTACAGACCTGGAATTAGCCTGTCCCCAAACTCCTATCCTATGTATTTTGAAGTTTCATCACTTGGACAGAGCTAAATCTCCCAGATGCAGGCCTGATACATCAGATGCTTTATTGGGAACTCAAGAATTAAACATTCAGACTGTGCTTTACAAAACTAGACAATAGGAAGGCTGCAGGGGATGTGTGGTTTGTTATTTGCTGTCTATGGGAAATCCACTAGGTAATTACAGTGTTTGGCATAACAATAGCTGAAAAAGCCAACTAAAACGGCCTTCAGCAATCAAATGAACATTAGCTAACATGGTTGAAAAGTCTGGTGATATGGTGAAACTTGGTCAAGTAGCTCAAACATATTAAGAAGTATTCAGCTGGGCCAGCCGAGTGGCGCGATGGTTAAGAACTGGCTTGGGACACCAGAGGGCCCCGGTTTGGATCCCACATATGAGGGCCAATGACACTGCCCTCTACAGCTAGGATGCTGAACAAGAGCTCAACCTGGAGCTGGGCTGCCATGAGTCGCCAGTGACGGCGTAGGCTGCAGCCCCTGTGGCAGTGGGTTGCCATGGGCTACCGCATGTAGCCAGCAGCCAGCGTGAGCAGCCAGCAGCCACAGTGAGCGGCCGTCCAGAAGCCGGCGACTGATCTGCCTCGCCCGGGAAGAGCGCAATGATGGTGCCAACTTGGGCCAGTGAAGCAACNAGCCACAGTGAGCGGCCGTCCAGAAGCCGGCGACTGATCTGCCTCGCCCGGGAAGAGCGCAATGATGGTGCCAACTTGGGCCAGTGAAGCAACATCCTCACAACTAGACTGAAGAACAAAACGACAGCAACTTGTCTGTTCCCCTTCCCCCAATTCCCCAGCACTGTTCCAATCCCCCAATAAAAATCTTAAAAAAAAAAAAAAGAAGTATTCAGCAAGGGGTGGCTGGTTAGCTCAGTTGGTTAAAGTACAGTGCTCATAAGACCAAAATGTCCGGTTCAATCCCCGCATGGGCCACTGAGCTGCGCCCTCCACAACTAGATTGAAACCAACTACTTGACTTGGAGCTGATGGGTCCTGGAAAAACACACTGTTCCCCAATTGAAAAAAAAAATGTATTCAACTTTTTCAGTCTTTCTATTTTACCTTCCACAATATTGGCTTCTGTGCAGAAGCTTGTCAGCTTCTCACCAAAGTTTTCAGTTTATTCTCCCGTGGACACAGCTGGACTATATATATTCCCTTGCCTTCCTTAGAGTCAGGGTTGGCCATGTGACTGACTTCTGGCCAAGAAATGGGTAAAACTGATGTGACTGCTTCCATGTGTAGCCCATGCATGGTTCCCATGCTTTCTCCTTCCCCAAGTTGATGGGAGATTGACTGCAATCTTAGGAGCCATATGCAGAAATGGCAAGCCCAGGTTGGAGCCACTTGAAGGAGAGCTACCTGCTCATAAAGAGTACCTGTTTTGGACTTTATATGATAGGGAAATAAATTATAGTGTTTGAGCCATTGCATTATTTTATTGGCTTACTTTAAAATATTAATGTCAGAAGCAGAATGATACCCCCCAAACAACCTATATTTTATAAAGTCAGTTTAGCTGCTTAATTGTAGCTGGTTTGATTACAGGTTGACCACGCTGGAAAGCTGATGATCCATATTATGCAATAGAAAAATAATTGGTTAAAAAAAATGCCTCTTTAATTTGAAAGGTAAGTTATGAGCCTATAGTTAGAAAGATCCAGACTCTTAGTATGTGTTGCTACTATTTGTTGCTTTTAACAACTTACTATAAGAAAGAGGTTAGTTTAAGTGATAGTTTTCAATCAGAAATCAAAAATTAATATACAGAGTCCAGGACACAGAAACTCAAAGGATTGAAAAACAATGACTGATTCTGGACCTCAGGCAGTAAAAGGTAAGATTGAAAAGGGCTTTAGAAAACAATAGCCTAATAATGTGTGGCATTCCCACAGATTCCTCCAGATGATTTCCAGGTAGCCATTGTTAAGCCAAGAATGAGAGATATGTGAATGAGAAAGCAAAAAAAAAAAAAAAAGGAACCAAGCTTCAGATTTATGTACAAAAAAGAATGTTAGTGTATTTACAGTCAGATGAAACTGTCTGGAAACAAGCAGTTCTACTCATTTTTTGGGGAAAATGAATTGCTAAAGAATCCATGAATCAATACTAAAAATGCCTTGACCATTCTCACCTCAAACACACACAAGCTCCAAAATTTCATGAACAGAAAAGAAGTATGAAATTTCTGCAACTCCTGAGAAAGGACTGCTCCCCCAAACTAACTTCAGCTGTCACCGTGAAAGATAATAGAGGGCAATTAATAAGGAAGTACCTTCCGGGGAGGGGTCAGGGCCTGAAAAAACAAATGAAGAAAAAGTTCTCTTCCAAAAGTAGAGTAACATCTAATCAACAAATCTCCTGCATTTGTTGGGAGAGAGGGACCTCACAATGCTTGCCTGACAGCAATGGTCACCATTGCTATGGACTACAGATTGCAGTAGAATCCCACTCTTCACTTCATCTGAATGGAAGTTTTAATCACAGTTATCCTATCCTTACTCCAATACATTTCATTGTGTGGGCATGGGAGAACAAATAACTTATTTTTTGCTTTATATGCTGCAAAATCATTAGAGGTGACATCAGAATTGATGGAGTGGAAAGAGTATCACCTGAGGGCGGATGGCAGTCAGCTTTGACATGGAATAAGTGTCTTCTATTATGTGGGTGGAAAAGTAAAATAGATATTTGGTGCCCTCAAAAGTGTCATGTGGCAGAAACTGGCCAACCATTCATCAAAAACTACTTCCTATTTTTTCCTGGGATTACAGTTTGACTATTATTTCCCACTGGCCTTTCCGTCAGATGTGGCCATGTGACCGATGTCTAGCCAGGGCAATGTCACACACATGAGCAACCACTTTCAGACTTGACTCATAAAAATTACCTACACGTGATCCTTCATGCTCTTTCTCTTTCCATGGCTTGATGGAAAAGAGGTCTTGCAAGCATTGTGTTGAGAATGGGGTAGCCATGAGAGGTAAGGATCTTGGGCACTTTTGCTTCTCAAAGGGATGGAGTAAAAGGACTAGATTTACCCTCCTTCCTGAAACAACCAATATATTGGACAAAATATTTGAAACAATAATTTTCTAGGCACTAGATATAGACATTAGGCAATAAAGAACAGTGATCATTGAGAGACAGCAAACGAGGTAAGCCCCTACAATTGCATTGAGAAAGTTTGTAGGACATGGCTCAGGGAGCGGGAACTCAGGCAAAGTCCAGCACACTGTCTGAATTGAGGAGTCATAGTCTGGGAGCACCAAGGCAGCTAGAATTCACAGGGTAGAGTAGTATTTTCCATCCATGGTTGGAAATCCACGTATGGGGTTGGGGGCAACTTAAGTTACACATGGATTTCCCACTGCATGGCAAGTTGGCACCCTTGACCCCTGCATTGTTAAAGGGTCAATTGTACTATAAAAGAAAGAGCTCCCCAGGGAGAAAACTTGGGAGATATGCAGAGGGTACACCTTAAGTGTTTAGCAAAGTACTGATCAGCAAATGTATATGAGGAAACTATTGGGGGCCAGAAAAGAAGGTTCTAGAGGAAATAGTATGTGGAGGTTACACAGAGCTGAAATTACCATCTCTTCTCACATTCTAGGCTGGAAAACCTCATAATAAAAGGGGTACGAGGTGGAGTTTTCAGAAGGGACTTGTCCCAAGAGTGAAACAAAATGCTTCTAGACTAAATGCTTCTCTAGCCCTACCTAACAAATATCAAAAGTTTTATAACTTTTAAGCTATAAAAGTTATAAAAGATAAAACTGTTTCTAACAAACGTAACAGCATTCGAGAACAAAGCTCAAGAATGTTTACAGGAATACAAAAACCAGCTGGCAAATGCTACTATGCCACTTACCCTTTTTTAAGACAAGAAAAAAAGTGACTCCTTGAGCATACAGTGAGTTATACCCAACAATGATAGGAGGGAGAAAACGTCTTAATGGGTGGAGTACCCAAGGAAGTTCCCTAGACACTTCCAAGATGCAACAGTGAAGTCCCATTGAAACTGGGGCATCAAACATGGGAGTAAATGAATCATCTGGAAAACCAAATTAAAAATAAATGTTGCCACTGATTTCTGTGCCCTGATTTGCTCTTGGGATTATAATCAGTTGGGTGCTATGTGCTGGCTGAACATTGGCATAGCATCATAATCGTCGATCATGTTGAACTCAAACTAAACTGGTGCCAGAATAGATAGTTCAGGTTGCAAGAAAATCTATTGGGCTGGTCATTTGTTTGTATAAATCATCGGTAGGAGTTCAATGGTAGTGTGTATAGTAGTAGCAAATATAAAATGAAGGAATTTTTATTAAATGAGTCTCTAAATTTTCCAGTATTATATTTTATAATACCCTTTAACGTATTTGGCCCACTAAAATAGTGTTTTGGTAGTTACAAAAATATTTCTATTAAAAATGAAATTAAGGGCCAGCCAAGTGGCACATTGGTTAAGAGCTGGCTTGGGATGCCAGCTCTGAGCAGCAGGGCCCGGGTTTGGATCCCACATGAGGGCCAGTGACACTGCCCTCTATAGCTGGGATGGTGAACAACAGCTCAACCTGGAGCTGGGCTGCCGTGAGTCGCTGGCTACGGTATGGGCTGCAGTGGGGCTGGGCAGCAGCCGGCATGAGCTTTCATGAGCTGTGAGCCGCTGTGAGCAGCCGTCCAATGGCTGGCGACCAATCTGCCTCACCCGGGAAGAACGCAATGATAATACCAACATGGGCCAGTGAAGCGACGTCCTCCACAACTAGACTGAAAAACAAAAGGACAGCAACTTGTCTGTTCCCCTTCCCTGATTCCCCAATAAAATCTTTTTTAAAAAAATGAAATTAAAATGATAGTGATAGTGGAAAATACCCAAAGAAGAAGTTGAGCAGTTCAAAAGAAAAAATCAAGTACACAAAAAGTAAAACATAAGCCAAGCAAATGTATGCTTGTACTATTAAATGCGGTATTGGAATTTAAATTTAAAAAAATGACATCACCTATCACATTTAATTAATATTTTAATTCTAATTAAATAAGTCCTAGATTTCTGTATCTAATCTCTAAATGTGTTTTGGAGCTTACCTAAAAGGGCTAGTGAGTTTATACCCAGGCTATCCTTATGTACATTTTAGTAATATTATAATAAAAATAAATTAAGCCAACACTAGTAATCCATGAAAATGTTTTCATTTTAAGGAAGGTCTATATTTTACTCAAGTTTGAGAAACAATCTTAGATAGAACTTTTTCTTAATTACAAGTGTTTGCTCCACATTTCTGAAATTCTCAAGCTGATGGAAAAAGTACCAGAAGAACTAGGACCTGGGAGACAGAGGTAGAAGAAGGCTATGGAATGAAAATATACCACCCAGAAATATACCACCCAGAGAAGTAATAAAAAAACCTTCCACGAATGGAGACACGTCAAATATGGCATTATGCCTTTTGTTCTATCCTGGACTTTAAATGCTCAAGGAACTTTTCATATTTTATTTACCACTTTCTTACACTCTATCTTATTTAATAATACATGTTTATTTAAGTAAATACAATCCATAATTGATCAAAATTAAGGAAGCGGAAACTTAGTCCATGACCCACACATATTTCAATTCAATAAAATTTACTGGTTATGTACTGAGAACAGTTACTACACTAGGTGCTGTGGATATAGAAATGAAAATTATATGATATAGCCCCATAAATAATCACTAAGAAAGACTGACATATAAATTTTAAAATTGTATGATAAAAATAAAACATATATACACATCTATTTTTATATAAAATATATTAAATTATATATTAAATTATTTTATGTTTAAAAATAAAAGTTAAAAATATAAATATAAAATCTAGAAATTATTCAGAGGATGGACTGACTGACTAACTTGAGAATGGTAGCTGTAGAGGGCAAAGGTCAAGAAAACCTTTACAGAGGAGATGTTGGGGTCAGTTTTAAATGCTGAAAGAACTTTTCTAACTAGTTTAGAGCATGGAGATCATTCTAGGCACTGGAACAAATCACCTCATTAACATAACAAGACACTTTTATTGCTCTCAGCGCTTAAGAAATTCCAAGGGTTTGGGTGCTATGTGCCAAAAAAAGGGGAGGAAGACCAAATATATATTTATTATAAATCACAATGTCATAAAGGCCCTCATAAAATAGTTTCTAAATTTGGGGGCTACACAGAGGCTGGGAGTTCACAAAAGATTCTATAGGAGCAAGGTCAAACATCCTTAGTCTCAGGGTGATTAGAATATAAAGAAAGGCTAGTGGAAAGAAGTTGGTCTCCAGCACACAAGCAGTCTCTCCCTTGAGACATTTGCCAGATTTTGCATATATGAAGTAGGAAGCAGATCTACGTGGAAACCTCTGGAGGACATAGTTGGATCCCTCATAGTTTTTCAGTATTAAAGAGACAAAAATGTGCTCATCTCTCAATCTACACCCCAGGATTAGGACTGGGTGAAATGTCCTCTGTATAATCATGTGATGACTCTCTTTATCCATGGTAATATTCCACATCCTGAAGTTTACTTTGTCTGACATTACTATAGTCTCATCAACTCTTTTGGTTAATTTCAGGTTAAGTGAAAAAAGCATACATCTTCCTCTCTGATAGCAGTTTCTATCATATTTTGATAGTATGGTGGGTAGCTTCATTTTGTCAAACGACCAAAAGGATTTCACATTACATGCATGGATACGCGTATGTGTGATGGCCATGCTGTGAAAAGCGTGAAGTAGGGTATGACTTTCATGTCCCTTAGACATGTGCTCTCAACATCCATTTTGCAAAGCCACGTATGACCAATTAGATTGCCACAATCAAAACAAGCTCTTGAGCACACTCAGGATGATACCCCAAAATCCTCAGGGCACTTTCTGTCTCTTTCCCAATCAGAATGCAAATAAGTGATACATGACATTTAGTCAACCCATTCTAATTAATTTTTAAAAAGGAAATGATTCCTTGGGAATTTTACTTATTATGAAGCTAACAATACATTAAATTGGTAATTTTCTCATTACTGGTTGAGGGCAGACCCTGAGGCTGAAACAAAACAATATAAGCCAGTACCCACTCCCCCCAAATTCCAAAGGGATACTAGACCACCTATGCAGATTTTTTTCAAAGAATGTGATGAAAAAAACTACCTCCTGAGTTGAGGTTAGAGAATGAGAGAATTTTTTAAGGAAAGTACTTGAGAATGTTATGATATTTTTCCTTCAGCACTTGTCCCCAAACAAAGGAAGGGGTATGCTTCCTCTCCCTTTAGTCACATCAAGAAAGGAGTTAAGGAAACCACTTAGACAACTTGATATACATCCCTTGGAGTTTGGAAACTAATGCCTAAAATGAATAGGCTGTGACTATCATCCTGGTGCCAAAGTAAAAAGTAACATCTACATTGGGAAGCAGCTTAGCTTCCACTGATGATGGGAATAACATGCTTCCTTGTCAAGGACCCAACAAGGATTGTATAGTAGGGAACCAGCCTTAGGATTTTATTTTTTTAAATAGGCTCTGTCCAAGGGTCAGCATCACTATAAGTGTGTTTATTAAATTTATAAAGAGAAGGGAGAGGGGTGGTGGTTGAACAGCCAAGAGGAAGACACTGCTGACATCACGGGTATGGAAGTCATATTTCCAATTGGGAAATCTCTAAGGAACCCACAGATGTCCTCACCAGGGAAGAAAAGCCATTGAACATCAACGGTGCCCAGAAAGCACTAGCTCCAGATCACAACCACACAATTGGAGACTGACATTTTCTGAACCTGACCTCTTTGTTCTCTCCCTACATCCATCATAGAACTCAAGAATCATAGCTAGTGAGAAGCCCGTCATGTTTCCCCACCCATAACTGGCTTCCCAATACGATATTGGTGCAAATTGGGGAAGAGGAAAACTTTTGTTACAAATGAATTTTGTAATTTCATTTTTTTTCAGACTGGACATTGTAATTATTAGACTGAAATTGTTCTTAGAACAAAATGATAATTATCCGGGGGTGACTGGAATAGTCTTAACACATGATCTAGGTTTCAGACAGAGCAGGGAAAAAACAAAATCTTACTAGTTGTAGGAAGTGATCTGGTGGGGAGGATAACAGTTGTTTCTGTTGGTATTCTGTCACAAACAAGACAGATGCTGATCAATTCCATTTCTAGGGAGCACAGGAAAAGTAACTTCCCAACTCCTGTTGTATTTGTGTTGGGGTAATTTGACTGAGATCTGGCCAAAAAATGTGAATGGAGATGTACTACTATGTCAGCCTGCTATAAACCACCCAGTGATTTCCTAATTTTCTCCTGACCTTATGTCTAAAAGTGAGGGCCTCTGAGATTATTCATGATGGGGATCGTGATGCATGATGGGAAATCAATCTCCCTGAGTCACTGTTTAGAAGCCAGCACCACCCCAAAAACCCCAGCAAATCACCTGAACCTATGAAAACTGTAACAGGAGCAAACAATAAACCTTTAGTTGTTTTTTTTTTTAATCCACTGTGATTAGAGTTTGTTTTCCTCAGCAGCTAGAGTTAATTACCTTAATGAATACACAGTCTAACTCTCTTTCCACAAAATTCTGACAGTATTAGCAATTATATGCATGGTTCCCACAACTGATTCTGATTAATCAGTAAGTGTTAACATTAAGCAGAGAATGATTTCCTTGGAGAACCAAGTAACCAAGGGTCTCTCCCTAAAGCCAGATGAGAATCACAGAGTCACCGAAATCTGTCCTTTAGTGGACAGGCAGTCAGATCTATGTCCCAATACTGTTGTGTGGAGGGAAGAGAGGAAGTGTGTTGCTGACATAGAAAGTGGACCAGTCATTCCACATGGTGGGTTCCTATATTTGGACCACGGACATTATAACTGTAAAGATGTAAAAGGATATGGAAGAATTTTGAATAACAGATTAATAAGAGAGCATAACTAACAATTAGATGATTCCCAGGGGTAATATACTGAGGTATTACCACGTGCCAGTTACTAGACTAGGTCCTTTATATTTCATTTAATTCTTAAAATCCAGTGAGGTATGTATTTTTATAGTCCCATTTTATAGATAAGAAAAGAAAGGCAGAGGGAAATAAAGTAACTTGATCTTAGTTCACAAGCCCAGTAAGCATAACACCCAGCGTTTAGGCTCAAGTAGCCTGACTCTGGTAAATGCTCTTAACCACTAGGCTGTATTTTAAGAATAAGAGGGTGAAGGTTGGAGCAGTGAGCAGCAGTAGAAAGAGCTTTAACTTTGAAATCATATAATCTAGACTTGATTCCTTTCTCTATTATATGAAGCCTTGGCCATAGGAAACCCTCTGAGTCTAAAACTCTTTTCAATTAAAAATAGTATTACCTACCTTTGTTTATTTTTAATTAAAAATATCTCTGGTATAAAGGATAACTTGTACTGTACATAGAGCACAGTAAGTGACTCCATACATGGTAGCCTTTATAATAGTGCAACATTGTATGCAGGGTGGGGAGAAGTTTATGTATTTAAATTTTAGATTTATTTATTTCACAATTGGATGACAGAGATGGCATGGCTAGAAAGTGCCTAGTAGATACTTGGTACGTAAAGTCAGTTTATTCTGATTTTGATTTGGGGGTGATAGTGGAGCATTCAAGTGGCAATACCTCATAACATTTACAGATATATGACCAGCTTGGAATAGAGGTGAGTGTTGAAACAACAGCCACCTATATAAGGTGCTAATTGAGTTCTTCACAGTGGATGAGATTTGTGAGAAAGAGGTGTAAAGTGGGAACAGGGCTCTAGTGGCTGTTAGGTTGTGAGAGAGAAAATGGATCCAGGAAGTAATGGAAGAGAAACAGTACCTGTGTTTCATTAAGCTTAAATAAAAACGGATTTGTACTTCCTAAAGGTAAAAGGGCTGACTAATGGAATTACCTCTTACCTGGAATACCTAGTGTCACGGATAAAAAGATTGCTGAAAATGAAATATTTGTCACAGATAATCCACAATGTGAATTCACATGTGGATAATATTTTTAATTATATTTTTAAACAAAAAAGTTGTCTTTCCTTGGAAGTAATTGGTAAACTAGAAGTGTTGTTATTCATTCCTACATGTTATGCAAATATCTTAAATTACCTCTTCTATTTCCATTGGACTCTTTTTTTTTTTTTAGAATAGCAAAAAGAAAAATAGTTTTATCTCATGGAAAGTTTAAGATTACTTGTTTTTCATTTTCTAATTTCTACTGCATTTTTTCCCAAAAAAATGTTTCTTTGTTGTTGTTGTTGTTGTTGTTGTTGTTTTACTGGGAAATAGTGTTTTTCCAGGACCTATCAGCTCCAAGTCAAGTACTTGTTTTCAATCTAGTTGTGGAGGACGTGGGGGTCAAACCGGCAACCTTGATGTTATGAGCACCTCCATTCTAACCAGCCGCCCCGAATTTTTCAGTTATTTACCCAAAATCCAAACAATTATTGAGTACCTATTAAATGAAAGGTGCTATGTTAGGCTACCTGGGATTACAAAAATAAATTTAAAAACAATCACTGTTTTTAAGGCCTATATATTTCAATAAGGAAGATGTGTGTGTGTGTGTGTGTGTGTGTGTGTGTGTGTGTGTGTGTGTACATATATGCGTTGCATACAAATTACTACTAAACAAGCCTTGAGAGTCACATCATGTGAAAAAAATCTTCAAAAGGGCTAAGGATGCAGAGCTAAGCAGTGAAAACATACATGACTGAGACAGGTAGAAATGAGAAGAGCTGAAGAGGGAATATTGCCTGAAAAACTGAGTAATTATAAAGAATTAAGTTTCAAGATTTTATTGTTCTTATTTACACAAAGCTAATAATTTTGAGGCGTTGCGTTAAAAAATATCAGATAATTTACATCTTCCCTCTTCCTTTTGATTTTTCATTAAGCCACATTGAGCATTATAGCTTATGTAAAAAATTTAAGCTAGCTAGCTGATTATTTCCATAATCATCCTATTGTTTAAAACATACCTGCTCAGGTATAATTCTAAAGTTCACACAGGTATGAAAAATAAATTATCTTTGATCTGCCCAAACTGTCACCTACTCAGAAGGCAGAAAAAGATCCCTTTATTGTAAATCCTTTGACCACATGAATCTAACCCAGTCAAGATGAAAGAGCTTAATTCAGTTACTAGCAGTTTATTTATTGTGCTTTCAAGGTTGCTATCTATTAAATAAATTAAGATTTTATCAGATAACTAATACACTGCAGAGATAAACCAGTTTCCAGAGTTTTGAAGAAAACTTCCTTCTCTTTGAAGACTGTCACGGGCGTTTTTAAGGGTTTATTACCAAGGGAATACAGCAAAGGGGAACTAGCCCACTGTACAGAATTTGCTCATCCATTTCAGTATTAACTTACTATCGTAACTGTCAATTCTTGATAGTAAAGCTTATATAAATCTGTCTCTACCATGTTTTGCATTATCAGTCCTATAGTTTTTTTGTGCTATGTGCTGCCAAGAAGGAGCAAGATAAGAGATTCAGGATTCAGGCGCTAAGTCATTTAAAAAAGAAAGAAAGAAAGAGAGAGAAAGAGAGAGAGAGAGAGAGAGAGAGAGAGAGAGAGAGAGAGAGAGAGAGAGAGAGGAAGGAAGGAAGGAAGGAAGAAAGAGGGAAAGAGGGAATCTCCCCAAAGCTCAGTGATATTTTAATAATAATCATTAATAATAATGATGATAATAGAACTTATTGAATACTAATGATGTATCTGATATCAAGCTAAACGGTTTATCACATACCTCGAGTTTGTAGGCATCATGGCATAATGAAAACAGTGCATGTTTTAGAGTCAGGTAGGTTTGAGTTTAAAACTGACTCTTGACTCTTAACTATCTGGATACCTTGAACAAGTTGCACTTCATCTTTGAGTCTCATTCCCTTATTGCTAAGAAAGGTACACTAATATGTAACATATTACATGTGTAAAACCTTTTCTACAGCACTTGACACATAGTAGGTGTTCAATAAATTCACAATAGGCACAGAAAATGTATCCTTGCTTTGAATAACACTGTCCTGATGTTTCTCACCACACAGCTTTAGTTTCACCAATAAATGCAGTTAGGCAGAACACAGACTATATATGACTTTTAGTATACAAAAAGCTGGATTTGGGTTCACATTAAGGTTGAATCACAAGACAGAAATTATTGTTCATACAATGTCTTGATTATGGCTGAAAACCCAAGTCAGGTGACCTGCTGCTCGTCTTTGGAACCTCATGGTAGCTTTATATGTATGAATTAATTTATTCTCCCAGCCCTCTCCACTTTCCTCACCCACCCTCATCTCTAGTTTGAAGATCACTATTAACATTATCTTCTTTAGTTCCTCTGATGTTCCAGACTCTCATAAGACATACCACAACCTTTCCTGCCAGACATGATCAAAGCTTTGAAGTCAATGACAGTTTTCACAGAAGTTTTTTGAAAACCATCCGATGACGAGCAGTTAATAGGTTATCTCCTTATTGGGGCTTACATGCAATTAGCCCTAACATTTTATGATTATCTTTGAATGATTTTTCATTTGATCTGGATTCTATCTGAATCTGTTTAAAATCTCTCAATAATGTTTAATAGTATTCTGTATTGAGGGAGACCTCGTACATCATTTACGAGTTATGTAGTTTTAAACTTTTTTTCTAATCACTGTTTGTTGGTATATAAAATGCAAATTGATATTTGTATGCTGGATTTACTCAATTCACTTGCTAATTTTTATAGCTTACCTGGAGATTCTTTTGTATTTTCCACAGCTATAATCATGCTTTCCACAAGTAACGACAGTTATTTCTTCCTTTGCAATGCTCTGCCGTATGTTCTAACTAGGATCTCCAGTACAATGTTAAATAGAAGATGTGATAGTGGGCATCTTAATCTCCTTCCTGATCTCATGGCACAAACTTCAAAGATTTTACCACTAATCATGAGGCACAGAGTGAGGGTTTGGTAGATGTTCTTTAACAGATTACATTAGTTTCTTGCATTTTCTAGCATGCTAAGAGTTTATAATGTGAATGAATGTTGAGAAATATCAATGCTTTTATCTGCATCTCTTGAGATGGTCATATAATTTTCTCCTTTGTTTTCTAATAGTGGATTATATAGATTTTTTAAATATTGAAGCAATCTCAAATAAATCCACTTTGATCTCACTTGATTCAACTTTCAGCTAATGTAATTTGGGATTTCTGCATCTATGTTTATGAGAGATAGTAACCTGCAATATTTCTTTCTTATAATGTCCTCATTAGGTTTTGTGATCAAGATTATACTGGACTAGTAAAATTGGAAGTGTTTTCTCTTTTTCTATTCTTTAACACAGTGTAGATGAGATTGGTGGGTTTTTTTTCCTTAAATATTTGTAATTATTCACCACTAAGCTTATCTGTGCCCAGTTTCCTTTGTGGGGAAGCTTTTATTTTCAGACATATTTCTTTACTAAATATAAGCCTATTCAATTTTATTATACATTTTGTATCTATTTTAATAAATTGTATTTTACAGTAACTTGCTTACTTTATCAAAATTTTACAATTTGCTGGCAAATGTTTTTTCATTATTTCTAACTATAATTTTTAATTTGATTATTTTAGTTTCTCTATATCTAATAATAATACCCTCATTTTCATTCTGGATGTTATTTGTGCTCACATTTAAGCCTCATAACAACCCTTTGTAGTCGGTATTATTATTTTCTCACTTCTATAACTGAGTAAGTGAATCTCAAAAAGCTAAGAAGTGCCCAAGTTTACTTAGCTAGGAAGCACAGAGCCAGGACTCAAAGCGAGGGGCGTAGCCTCAAAAGCGCATATTCTGTACAATCACATCATACTAACTTCAGACATACATTGTAGCCATGGTTCTGCTGATTTGAGTCCTTTCAAAAAACAGAATGCGTTGTGAGAGGAGGGCTTCTGTCCAAAAAAAAGAGAAAGTGGATTAGGCAAAAGATAAATGTACTTTCCTCAGCCCTTAAACATTTACAAATTTGACCTCAGTACTGTTTGAATCATTTTCCACTTAACTTGAGCCTTGACATACTATTCAGTTTCTGTCAAGAGCTCCTCCCTTATTCTATTAGAAAACTCTGAATTATCCTTTAAGTACCAGCTCTTATTCTGTGACGATGCCTTTTATTCCATTCCATTCCATTCCATCCCATTCCATCCCATTTTGTGTCTTCAATGCCATGAAGAATTCCTTACCTTTCCCAACAAAATAGATCTATTATATTGCCTCTGTAGTTAATTCAAAAACCCCTCCATTGTAGCTCATATGTGTACATATAGCATTGTGAATATGTTTATAAACATCTTCCTCTCTTACTGAATTATACATCAACCTCTTAAAAATAACAGGAGCCATGCATGGCTCCTCAATCTTTCTATCTTCTGTGTTTAACATAATCACAAAGGAGGTAGTGAAAACATAATCATTATGTTATAGGGCTAATTATTTTTACATGCTCTTCTTAGCTTCCTATGAACTTTTCCCTTAAGGAATTTACTATAGCGGAACTTTGCTTGGCATACACTGTGTACTCTGTATAGGGAATTTCTCAAAAGAAAGAACGGCTCTACAATAACTACTTTCATCACTTGAGGCTCCAATTCTAATTATTTTAAATGAAGAAATGCTAATACATGGCGACAAAAACTGAAATATATTTTAAGTATTTATATTTGACTAGTTGATGCTGACATATACACACATTCACAGACTCAATCACTGTACACTGTATTATCTAAATTATAACATCGAAGTCTAAATTTGATCTAAATTAGAGGCTTTACTAAATATGTGGCTCAAATATTTGTCCTATTTCCCTTCTTCCCTCCACCCTTTTTTATTCTCCCCTGTTTTATTGATTATGAATGTACTGTCTGATGGACAAACCAAAAGCTTTGGTGAGGGGCACTTAACCACTGGCCTAAGAAAACCTTGTGGAATTTAGAGCTGCAATACGGGGCAAAGCCACTAGGTGGAACCCCATAAAATCAATGGTTACCTCCGTCCCATTATTAATTACTTCAGACCCTTAGGATGCTGGTGCTGGAAAGAACCAAGGAAAGCAAGAAACCAAGCCCTTCATTTTCACACTGGAGGAATCTAAGGGCCAGTCAAGGAAGGGACTATCC
>NW_017731429.1:115510-124037 GCF_001890085.2 Hipposideros armiger | reverse complement strand
GCGCCATTCGGCCGGTCCTATCTCTTTATCTTTATAGGGGAATTGATCTGATCTTCTGATAATCTTTGTGTCATTGTTATATTTACGTATAATATGTAGTAGCCACTATAAATAGTGGTGCTCCATATATAAGGATTAATTAGACTTCTGGAAACCGCCACTAACATTTACAGAAAGGATAACATCCAAAGCAGGCTGGTGCTCTCACACTTTGTTATGTCATTCCATATTGTTAAAAACATTTCAGAAACACTTTCATAATCTAGTAAAACTAATGTGTAGACAATAACAAAGCATTCACTTACTTCAGGCACTGTTTAAATTGCCATATATAAAGATTATTTTACTTATTACAACCAAATCTGTGAATTAGGTAATATTATCCCAACATTTCAGAAGAAAATGTCAAGAACAACAACAAAAGTAACTATGTCATAGGTAAAAGTCAGAATTGGAATTTTTTATTTGGTCTATTTGGCCCCAAAACCTTTGTTCCTGACCACTACATACTCAGGTTCATTATTTGTTTCCTTGGACTCAAAGCCAAGAAAATAAACCATGGAAAAAACTACTTGCATATAGAGGTTTATTTATAATAGTGAAAAATTGGAAGCCAAGTAAAGGTCATATAGTGTAGAGCAATAACTAGATTAAATTATGAAACAATATATAGCCATCTGATATATAATAAATATATATATATATATTTATATATACACACACATATACATATGCATATACATAGACATAATATAGGTGAAAACATGAAAAGTATTCATGGTATAACTTTTTAAAAGTATAACATAAATATATAACAATACTTTTTGAAAATTTCTTATATGTATTCTTTGTGGATGCTTCCTTTTTGGGGGATAAAGAAAGCAGAACAAATGTCCAGTTTTTTATGCATGGCATACACTAGAATCAAAAAGCAAACTTTATACCCATTCTGGTCAGCGAGTTCTGAATATGAGATTGTTTTAGTTCCTAGTGTTACTAGGCGTTGTGTCACCAAGCAAGATCAAGCATTTGAGACAATAATTATTATGTCCCTGTTTTTGATAAGTCAGTTTTAGAAGTAATGAAGCCAGTAAGAATAACACCTGGGCTTCTAATGGCCCTAGCTGGGGACCTCGGCTGGAGAAGAGAGGGCCCCCCAACCTGTGATGACAAGATGGACAGTGAGCCCAGGAGAGGCAATGCTGCTGCAGTACACACCTTGCTGATTTCAAGGATGCACTGAAATCTGACCCCTTAGCTTCTCCTTTATGAATACCAAATAAAGAAGGGAGTTCCTTACTGCAAAATCATTGACTAAATATTAACACTAATATCACACCCATCACCAGTCATATCCATCCCATGGGATAACCCCAGGACCTTGAAAAGATGTGCACTGCGCCAGAGAGTGGGTGCAGTCAAAACCACTGGCTTCTTCTAGGTCCTCTGTACCTTATCTTTTTCCTTTTCTTTTTTAAAGAATGAAGTGATTCATTGCTTTCATAGAAGTAAATTATGGAGGGCTCTTTTCCTTCACCTTTAGATTTCTAGCAACAAATATAAAAACAAGACAGAAAAAAGGATATACAAATTTGTTACCAGAACAATGAATATTATGGAAGAAAAGGATCATGGATAATGTGTGTGTGCGCATGCGCGTTTCTATTTCTCATTTTGTTTGCCATATATAGTTACATTACTTTAAATTTTCCTTTAAAAGAAGACCATTAAAAGAGACTAGAGAGAAATTAATGTAAAAGGATCCGAGAATCTTGAAAAAGCCAGCAATTTATCTCTCTATTTACTGACAGGTCTGAGACCCTCTTTTCCTCTATTTCCAGTCTCAGAGTCTAGAGCCCTGACGTCATGTGTATGTGCGCGCGGACACACACACACATAGTCCTATTTCCCACTTTCTATTTAAGGCACGTTCAGATTGAACTTGGCATCTCCACACTCGGCCTTCTCCTCCCAGTTTCCCTCTTGATATATTCTTCTGACCATGGGCAGTCTCTGCCCTTGACATCTATATGTCTTTCCTCACGCTTTATACTACAATAATTTAGAAGCAAATACATTTTTCCAAACATACTAGAATATTCAGTGACTCTGTGCCTTAGTACAAGCCTCACTTCTGAAAAGCCCCTTCCATTTCCTCATCCCAAACTACTCATTCTTCAGGTGAGCCCTCCATGAAGCCTTCCCTACATCACACTCTCCCTCCCCAGCAGTGGCTTGTTTCATCCTTAAGCCTTGGTAGTCTCTTGCTACGATTGTTTTAGATTCTCCATTTTATAATTATTTGTGTACATATCTATCTCTTCCCATGGGCTGTGAGATCCTGAAAAGCAGCTATTCAGTCTTGTCTTATTTGATGCTATAACTTCATGTCCTAGCACAGTATCTCCACGGAGTAGCTTTTCAAAAGCAGTAGTCATGAAGATGTTGATGATGATGAAGAAGAGGTAGAGGAAATGGAGGAGCAGGAGGAGGGATGCATGGATCAACAAACGAAAGGGCATATACCGACAATAGGAAACATGTTGAAATTCCACCAACCAAAAACCTACTGTGGGGCCCTATGTGGCTTGTGTGCAACCCACCGATGCTGCTCTCCTCAGTTGTAGAGACCACATGGGGCGGCTGCTCCAACAGGGTCTGCAGAAGCTCAACTGCTTGGAGGTTGCTTTGTGCCAAAGAAGGGTACACGGTGTCAGAAACCAGGTACTTGGTATTCGGCGTCTCAGAAAAATCCTGCCTCAAATTCTTGAAGCGAATTCTTCCTTAAATTATCCTGTGACCTTGGGCAAGTCTTTGTAAGTTTTCCTGAGAAAATTCTATTTCTTCATCTACTGTGAGAATAGGAACCCCGGATCCAGATTTAAAAGATTGTTATTAAATGATGTTTCTCTTTCTATGTACCCAGTTCTAGGTTTTTCTTCAGGTCATTTTTTTTTCCCACTTCAGCTATAGTATTTCCCTCTGTAAATCTGGGGAATTCCACAGGATTAGTTGGTGAGGAGGCAGGGTGGCTTGAGGAAAGAGCTTGGACATTTGATTCAGGAGGTTTGTGTAGGAATTTCAGCTTCATTATTTACTAGCTATATGACCTTGGGAAGTTTACCCAACATTTTTACTCCTCAATTTCTTCATCTCCAAAATGGGAATACCAGTGCCTTTCTTACAGGCTCAATGTGAAAATGAGACATGATAATCTAATGATATAGCTTATAAGATCCTTGTATATCCATAATAGGTACTTAGCAGAGTGGAGCACTGAATAGGGAGGAGACATTTAAGGGTTGCACAGACCCAAGTCCTATGATGAAAACTTTCCAATTATTTGAGGCTAAAAAAAATAAATAAACAAAATAATAAATTATTTTGACTCTCTGCAAAAAAATTAACTGTAACAAACACAGGAAGAGTCAGTCCTGCCCCTTGCGTTTTTGAATAGTGATTGTTTCCTAACATTCATGTATCACATCCATAATCTTTGCTGTGTCAGAGTATTGTCTGTACTACTATTTTCTTAATTGATTAAGTTGGTTGTTACTTAGCCATATCATCCATGAAATCACAAACTATGAAATAATATATTCTTTAAAATACATAATACAGAACCATCTAAACAAAAAACAACAAAAAACGGTGTGTACCACCTAAATGGTCTAGAGAATTCTGCATTGCAAACTTATTCCTGCAAATCCTTGTGACCGTAGGCTTTGCTCACAATTCTCTCAACTGGATTTAAAATAACCAAAGGGAGTGATGTAACTTTATGGCTTGAAATATTTAAGAATAGTTTTTCAATCTGTCTTACACAAAGAATAAGTTTTTGCTTGCCTAGGATTTCCAAATTCTACTATATTAGGTAGGAGTGTTTCCAGTTCATGTAAGGACCCTGACAGATAGCTCAGCTATGCAGAAATTTAATAGAGTAGATGCTTGGAGGTAGAAATTTATTTTATGTATATGAGCATTAAAGACACCAGAACAATCTCCAAGTTAATTTAATCACTATTTCATCTAACAATCAATTGAACCCAAGTTTCAATTCAATCTGAGAAATGGGATAATAGAGTAGCATGGGGTGAAAAGCAAAGGAAACCTACCCATCTGGTAAGGGGGGACATTTGATGAGAGAGAGGAACCTTATTTAATTTCCCTACAGTTTATTCCACCTTTGTGATCTCCATTTCCAGAACCTTAGTTCAGATCTTTAGTAATTTAGGTAATTTAGTAATCAGAATTTCCTCACTGGCTTCCCTGACTCTAGCTTACATTGTTGCTCCCCATCTTTTACACAACTGTCATTTAGTCTCCCCATTTATTCATTTGATACATATATACTGAGCTCCTGCTACATGCCAAGCACTGTTTTAGAGCTCTGATCATGTGACTACAACATGTAAATCCCTCCCTTTGGCCTTCCTGTTAGAATCTATATCCCTTAGCTTGGCATTCAGACCTCACATTTATCTGGGCCCCACTCACCTTCTGGTCCCTCCTTTCCCAGCATTTCATACTACAGTCCTACTGCACTGCTTGCTTTTTTTCCTGGTACCCTCTGTTCACACTCCTCACAGCCTTTGCACAAATGCTTGTCTTTCTTCACCTGGCTGTCTCCCCCTGACCTACCTAAACTCACCTCTACTGAGAAAAAGGGACTGAAATAGATGGAATCCCTCAAAGGCCCAAAGGGCAGCTACACTGATAATCTTTAAAAGAAACAAACAAAACATAGTTTATGTGTTACCTCACCTCCCCCCCCAAAAAAGGAAAGATGCATTATAAGGTTAACTGTAATCATTTCTAAATAATAAATATGGGTATTTTTTATCGTTCCATTTTTCTGTCTTCTCAAAAAAGTTCTCTGATGATCATCTATTTAATTTCATAATTGGAAGAATCAACATTTTTAAATTATGAAGGGTGAAAGAAAAAAGAGAAAGGAAGGAGAAAAAGGAAGGGATAACAGCACAGAACAAATTTCAAAATGCTAAATAAGTTACCCATCAGCTTACTGAGCTTGCCTTTCTTCTTGTGTAAACAAAAAAAAAAAACCAAAAAGCCACCCACATGTTTCCCATTTATAGCCAATTCAGTTAATTACAGTATTATTTGCTGTTGCTTCTGGGCCAGGTCTTTAGAAAGTTACGCTCATTTCTTGTGAAACATCAATATCAGATGAAATGTGCATGAGTAAAGAGACTCGGTGAGTAATGTGAATGAGTAACATGATCCTAAGGTCGGTGACGTAAAAAAGTGAGGAAATCAGATAATTCACACAGTTTCTTGTGTGTGAATAACCAAGAGCAATAATTTTTGTCAGAATTATTTAGAAAATGGTCTCAATTCTGAAGGTTAACAAAGCCAGGGACATTAAAGAATTGTCTACTTTGAGAGCTAGATGGACCCTCAGGAGTTGTCAAACTTTGTCCTAGCAGTGAAAGGTTTTCTTCGAATCAGCTCTTACATGGAAACTTGATGCCATAACCTTTGTACAGCATTACAAAGAAGAAAGAGTAGGGTTATAAACTTAGACAAACCCGGGCTAGAATTCCAGCTGCATCTGCGGACTACCTGAACCTCTGCCTTCCTATGAATACAATAAGGATAATAACACCTTCCTGAAAGATGGATTGTGAGACCAAATGAAATGCAGCCTGGATATGATAGGTGGTATTAGTAAGTGGGTGCTGTAGTTAGCCTTTCCAAAACTAAATACTAGGGAAATGAGTATCTGTTGAAAATTAACATTAAGGCTGACATATAAAAAAAAAAATCACTGAACCGGTCTGAATTATTTATAGTCCAGCAGAACTGGTTTGTGTCTGATTCAATTTATTAGCATTTAAAGAAAGAATGCGAGGCTCAGAAGGAGGGATTGAGAAATCTCAAAGCACCCCATACACGTAAGCTTTTGCACATTTAGCCAATCATCTCCAACTCCTTCCTATTCATGAGAGGGTCCCCAATGTGAAAGGTTGGAGGAATTTTCTGCCAAGGAGCATTAGATTTCTATCTTCATAGGCACTATCACCCTTACTTGCAGATGAGGGTGTCAGCGTGTCTAAGACGAATGCCTTTAGACCATGGGTGCCTCTGGCTTCCTTTGTCCCAATTCCATGCTACTCATGGAACCTCTGCTGCTTACGTGGAATTCCATGTAAGTCAGCCTCTAGCAACAGTATGCAACGGTTACTTGGAGGCTGAGTAGTCCAATTCCTGTGGCCAATATTTCTCATGGTAAATTCATAAGCTGGATTTGAGTTTTGTATCTCAGTTCCATGAGCTTTATTGATATGACCTTGCCCAAGGGATGAGCTGACTCTTGACGCTGACGAGATCAGCAAGGCCTCAGGTTGGGGAAAATTCAGCAAGGCAACAAATGGCCCCTAGTGAGGGTGCTTAGGAAGGATAGGTGGCAGCCTCCCTCGGTGGGACGACCCAGCATCACCTTAAGGCTACATTAAATCTTTTCAAATTTCCATCCTAGTCACCCTTTAAGTATTCATCACATCCCTTTCCTATTCCAAGGAGGTGTCTTTGGTTGGATATTCCCTGAAGATGCCACCAAGACAAATATTTGTGTGCAAATAGGATGTTTTGGAGGTGATCCCAGGAAGCACCAATAGAAAAGTGGGGCCAGGAAACATTTGGGCTCCCAGGAAGCACCAATAGAAAAGTGGGGCCAGGAAACATTTGGGCTTAGGGCCGCTTCCTCTTACATCAACTCCTGGCACTCTGGCTTGCTGGGGTCTGGAGTCTAGAGAATGCACCCAGGAGAGAATCTCAGGGGCTTTCATTAGAACTGCACAGGCATGTACTAGAAAGGGGAGTGCCAGCTAGGGATGAGGGTGAAGGATGGGACAACCGACAGCATGTGCCCCAGGAGGCAGTCCATGAAAGAATAAAGCACCATGGATCTTCTCAAATGCTTATAATGACTGGACATAATTCTAAATGATAGTCAAGTTTACTCACAGTGGGGAAAGCAATGGAAGGGTTCTCTGCGGTTTTGGATTTGGCTTCTGAAAGGGCACCAGGAGGAAGGAAGTGAAGGCAAACCTGAGCCTGATTCCTGCTTCTCTTCATTTTCTGGGACTGGAGAAATGATGACTGTAGCACCTTATTCCCCCAATCAATGCTAAGCCAGAATGCTGTAACCTTGCCTTATGATTTGTACATATAGTAAGTCCTCCCTGTCGGGTCCGAGTGTTTCAAGCAGGGACGGTTTTGGGGGTGAATTGCCCAGGCAGAAGAAAGCGCATGGAGCCCTTGCCATAAATGTAGCAGGTCTTTATTCAGCAAAGGCAGAACCCAGAACCTCCTCAAAATGGAGGTGGGTGGTTTTTATAATCACACGAACAACAGTGGCACCGTGCCAGCACTCAGGCGCACTAAGGAGTAACTTACATGCAACTTACATAAACAACCTGAGGTAACTTACATGAACAAGTCTGCTTTTCTCCCCTGTCCCATCCAGGTGGGAAGGGCCAGGCCTGCTGGTCTCCAAAGACTGCTTTTCCTAACCCTAGGAGGCCTTGACATACTCACTTAATGTTGTTGACAGGTTCTGTGACTTTAAACAAAATGACATGTCACTAAGACAATTTCACCATACGCTAATTGATAGAAACAAAAGTTAAGTTCCTACAGCATCTCATCAACGTTACAACCAAAGGACCAATGTTACTCCAATCTTGCTGTATTCTGTTTCAATGTCTAGCAGAAATCAAATTATGGGGGTCAGCCAGCTAACCCCAGTTTAACTCAGGCAAGTGTGAGGAGATTAGAACACAAGTACAAATGTCTCCTCAATATTTAAAGTGCGAGTGATAACATGTTTCTTTAAATTTCTCAGTGTTATTTAAGATTCACTGAAGACTTCCCCCACCCACTCAAATTTGTGGGAAATCCAGTATCAGTTATTTGGAGGACTATTGTTTTGGGGGTTGCTTTCTCCCTTCCCTCGTATGATACAGGGACACTGGCAGGACAGGAGGGAGGTGGGGCTTATACCGGCCTGAAATGGGGTCTACCAGGCCTCACAATTTGAGCAAGGAAGAAGTGAGATCACTGTGTGCATGTCTCTTGTGTCCTTGCTCTTGCAGCAGTGTGATGCCTTGAAGGAGTAAGAGTCCCCGTCCCTCTTCTGCTCCAAGCTTCAGTGAAGTATCCTTGTCCAGCTCTCTGCCCAGGAGGACAGCTCTCAGGGGAGGCCAGGCCTTCAAATTAAACTGAGCCTCAGTGCTTCTTTACAGAGTACTCTTAGGCCACAATGCCCAGCTGTGACCTGCACTCCCCCTGCCCTTTTCAAATCCGAGATTCTAGGAGGTATGGGTTTCCGGCCCCTACCCCCCTAATCCAGAAACTAAAAGTCAAAAGTGCTCTTTATGCCCCTGTTTTGAACAAGAAATCCTAATTGCTGCACTGGATCTAGAGTGAGCCTCTTCTTACTTGGTTTTTTTTTTTTTTTTTAAGATTTTACTGGGGAATTGGGGGGAAGGAAACAGCGTTG
>NW_017731429.1:104676-109914 GCF_001890085.2 Hipposideros armiger | reverse complement strand
TAGCTTTATATAATTCCTTAAATGATGAATTCAATTAAAATGTCCAGAATGAATGGGACACTCCTCCTTCCCAGTCTACTTAGGATGAAACCTAGTGGAACCCTGGAAGTCACTCAGGAAGCCTGACTGGACAGGGGAGGCAAACATTCTGACCCAATGGCTTCCTTCCCCATCTGTATAGTTCAGCCTGGCCCTAAAATGCCTGTGCTTCTCTTAGGCAATTGCTGACAATCAGATCATCAAATATCCCCATTTAGTTTTCCCAAAGAAGCCTTGGTAATATTTCCAGTATGCTTCTTCTTCTTCTTTTTTCTTTTTTTTTAATCTTCCTCTTTTACCTGACCCATTTTTGCATGGGATATTTTTTCCACCAATTGAGTTAGTTTTAATTAAAGCTGATAATTCTGGGGTGACTTCCACATGCTCCCTGATGAATGGGATATAAATGGACACAATAAACAGACCATCTAATATTGATGGAGTCTACAGCTGCATCTGCTAATTAGGGCCAATAAAGGCTTTTGGGGCAAGAGTTCCCATGTGACATTTGTTTAATTAAAGTCTTTGTCTGCCCTGCTCAGAAGGGTGAAAAATACTCTATTTAAAATGTACTGGAAACAAACATACCCTTTAGAACATAGAACATTCCATAATAATCCCTTCTGGGCTCCCAGAAGGAAACTTTTAGGCCAAAATAATATTTTTTTCAGGATAATACATACAATGTTGTTGTTATCATTTTAATTAAACCAAATAATTTATTCTATTTCCCTAATCCACTTGTATACATAGGATTAGGTCTGGCCAATAAGCTTTAAGGGTGGGATAGGTTCAGATGCAAGTCAAGGAAAATTGGGGCAGAGATCGTGGGACCTACTGGCAGACTGGATCTCTCATACATGTATTATCCTATGAATGATAAGCTCAACTTGAGCAATTATATAATTGTTTGCTCTCAGAAATGGGCTGTTATTTAGTGTAGATTTTAGGTTATCTGTTACAGGTCAAGGAATAAGATGCATTGTAATAGGATGGGAAAGTGGAAAAGTCCTTGGGCAAAGAGAGACAGGAAGTGTGGATTTCAGTCCTGATTTTGCCATGAATTAAGAAAACTATTCTTTAAGGCCTAGTTGCTTCATCTTTAGAAATGGAAGTATGATATTTAGGAATAGCTTTAACGTATTTGATTTTAGACTTTCCTGGTTCACTTTCTTCCATTATACTTTTTAANAAACTGTATTAAAATTGTAATACTCAATATATACCAATAACAAAAGATGAAGTCATGCGTACACATTTTTTGGCACCCCCAGTATATATATATATATATATGTGTGTGTGTGTGTGTGTGTGTGTGTGTGTGTGTGTGTGTGTGTGTGTTAATCTATACACATCTATGTACATGACAGAAATATTTAACATTTGTTTAGTACCATAACTTTCAGATCTCAGCGAAGAGTTACTGAAGGAGTTTGTTAAAAATGTTGATCACATCCTGAGGTTCTAATTCACTAGTTCTGGTATGGGCCGCAGGAATCTATATATATTTTCAACAACAACGTTCAGATCCAGGGGTCAGAGGACCACTTCTGTAAAGCACTTATTTGGTATCATTTATGTGTCAGGAAATTTGCTAAAAGCTTTGCAGGCCTTATTTTATCAAACCATCACATCAATGCTATAACAAAATTGTTATTAGCCTCATTTTATAGATGAGTAAATGAGGTCTGAGAAAGAGAAATTAAAAGCAAAGGTCATTATGTAAGTAAGTATGTGTGAGATCAGAGATTCAAATTAAATTATATCTACATGGTTGCAAAACCCAAACTCTTTCAATTATGCTACATTATAAAATAAATTATAAAGTGTTAAGAATATTTCAATTCTAGGGTCAGCCAAGTAGCACGTTGGTTAAGAGTTGGCTTGGGACGCTGGCTCTGAGCAGCAGGGCCCTGGTTCGGATCCCACATGAGGGCCAGAGACACTGCCCTCTACAGCTAAGATGGTGAACAACAGCTTGACTTGGAGCTGGGCAGCCACGAGTCACCTGCGACGGCATAGGCTGCAGCCTCAGCTGCAGTGGGCTGCCCTGAGCTACGTGAGTGGCTGGCAGCCAGCGTGAGCGGCCTGCAACTGGCGTGAGCTGCCAAGAGCCACTGTGAGCAGACATCCAGAGGTCGGCGACCGATCTACCTCACCCAGGAAGAGCGCAATGATAATACACCAACATGGGCCAACGAAGTGATGTCCTCCACAACTAGACTGCAGAACAAAAAAGGACAGCAACTTGTCTGTTCCCCTTCCCTGATTCTCCAGTGCTACTCTCCTCCCCCCAATTCCCCAATAAAATATTAAAAAAAAAGAACATTTCAATTCTAGCAAAAATGGCAATTCTCTACTAATGCATATTAGTTAAACAAAACAAAACAAAACAAATCACCTGTTCCTTAGGCATAATTTATGTAATAGTCATGTCATTTAGGTTATGTGGTGTTAGATAGAACTCCTAAAGAAAAATGACTTAAAACGACTCAGATTCCTTTTAACTCACATTCCGTGCCCATCTTGAGTTGTGCTGGGGATTCTGTTCCACATTGTCTTCATTCAGGGACGCAAACTGGCAGAACCACTGCCATCTGGAATGTCACTGCTCCTGTCCCTGTGACAGGAAAGGGAAGTAAAGCAAAAAGTTACCAGCTCTTTTGCTCCCTTTTCATTAGCCAAAGCAAATAGCATGGCCAAGCTGGAAATTAGGTGGGTAGGGAAGTGCAACTCTGCCACGTGCTCAGAGACAGACATTGAAATGTTTGTAACAGCACAAAGGTTCACAAAACCTAAAACTGGAGAAAGAGGATCTGGGTTCCAATTCTGACTAGCACTATTACTTTAACCAAGTACTAAATCTCGGTTTCTTCATTTCCTAACGATGGATAATACTTTTACCATATGGTGGTTGTGAAAAATCAAAGACTAAATATGTAAATTCAAACAGCTTAGTGCCTGAAGCATAATAGAGGCTCTCACTAGAACTCACTGAATTAGAAATAACATTTTGCTGAGTAGAGTTACCTATCCATATTCCAACGGTGTTTGAGATGCACATAGTTATTTGATTTTCCCATTTCAATGCAGAGATAGTGTCTAATGAAAGTTGGGAAATCACTGTGTAGGGAGAATTGAAGGCATTAACTTGCTAGTGTGAGAAGCTGTCATAGGCTGGGTTCCACAGTAAACAGACTCTAGGGCAAACATTTGTTTGCAGCAACAGCACCTGCAAAGGGATGAGGGATGGAACTGCATAAGAAAAGTTGACTCTGTGATACCAATAATAACAGAGCCAGAACTCCCGGGGGCTCTGAAGCTGAGATGGCCCCTCAGGGATGTTCTGGATTGTGGCAAGGGAGGCAGGCCTACCTTGGGCCAGTTGGTGACCTTCGAGGGCAATTTCTGGAGAGGGACTTAGCTGGGAGCCCTAATGAGGCACCATTTCAGGGCAGCTGGGGAAACGCAGGGACTGAGCGCTGCAGGCCTGAATCAAGGTAACTGAGCAATGGAACATGGTAAACCTAGAAATGGAATAGTCTATAAAACCATAAGGCCCCAGACTATGACATGTCATTATTTCTCATTAAATCTTGCTTCCATTTGAATAGTAAGTTAACTGAGGTATTTAATGTTTAATATTCTAATATACAAACACTGACACTTTATAAGACAACGCATAGTTGGCATCAAACCTAAATTATTGGGTTGTCGGAAAAGTCATCATGCATTTTTGCAACGAAAAAAATAGAAAAAATACGTCATGACTTTTCCGACAACCCAGTATTTTTCTCTTGCTTCTCTTTTGTCCTCACCTAGAAATAATTGCCCTCCTGGGGACCACTATCAGAATGTTAGATCTAATGCCATAAAGGGACTTATTTTCATGACAAACATCTCAGAAATAATTCCTAGAAGGCAAAAACCATGATTTGGCTTATTTCTACTTTGGTTGAAATATTTTCAAAACTTGTACTTCTTAGGCTAGGATACAAATTTCCCCAAGACTTCTAAAGGACGTTGCAGTGACGCATGAGGACACAAGACCAAGAAGGCACATCTCTGGATCATGGACATGATCAGGTGACTTCAGTGGTGGGGTGGAGAAGAGTACTTAATAACTTAATGATTTTCAATTTAAAAAAGCATATATACTGAGGATGACAACATTGCACTATTTTAAAGATAAAACCATATCCTCTAGCTATACTCATAGATGTAAAGGAGCATTTACATTTATATTAGAGCGTTCAAACCACAAAGAGACACAAGTTCATTCTGCTGTGCCTTTAAGGGGGCTTCACTGGAAAAGTTTGAGAAGCCTATTGTAAACTGGTACAGCTTTCCCATTATTGTATGATAGTTGTTTCTTTCAAATTTCACAATTTTTTTACTACACAGACATATCTCAATTGTTTCCTTGGGAAAGAGAACAGATAAAGGAGGCTTGTATTTCTGTAGAGCACTAAGGGTGAATCCCAGCACATCTTTTTCCTTCGAAGGGCCTTTGTGTTAGCGAGGCCAATGACACGCCAAAGAGAGAGGCCGTCCCTCTCAAAGCACCTTCCAAATAGGGTCGTGGTGGAGGGTAAGTGAAAAGAGGATGTGGCACAGTATGTATCAAGCATTTGCCACAAGCCAAAATCTTTTCACAAAGTTTTTCTCCTATAATCTAATTTTCAAGAAGTATTTATTATTTTGCTCTGACAAATGAGAAGACTGAGGCAAATGAGAAAATAGGGAAAGGCTTAAACTCAAGTTTGTTTGTCTTCGAGGCTGCAGATCAGTTGTCCATGTTAACAAGCTATTAGCCAAAATATTAAATTCTTTTGGCTAATATAGGAGAAGTCATATAGTATAGAGAGGGGTGTTTTGGGATCAAACACTCCAATAGTTCTATTGGGAACTATATGACATTTGGAAAGTATATATATATATATATATACTACATAATACATATATACACACATATATATATATATATGTGTGTATATATATATGTGTGTGTGTGTGTATATATATATACATATTTTTTTACTTTTTATTTTTTTATTTTTTATGGTCATTGGCTACACATTCCTTTCATGTTACAATGGTATAGTTGACTCTTTTAGGGAGGGCACAGCTTACAGTGGCCCATGCAGAGATAAACCAGCAACCCTGGTGCCATCAGCACCATACTACAACCATCACCCC
>NW_017731429.1:98720-103422 GCF_001890085.2 Hipposideros armiger | reverse complement strand
TTCCTAGACTCTCAGAGGTTTGCAGAACCCAGACAAGCAGCATCTTAGGCTTGAGCATGTCCTGTGTCTCTGGCTTAGCAGCCCTAAGCTGGCTCTAGTGGCAGCCAGCCTTGGTTAGTGGCTTGGCCTCTCAAGGCACTTCCAAGAATAGCACAGGCAACAGCCATCTGTAGATTTTTTCCTGGCTCCCCCTGGGTGACCCCGGGTGAGGTATGGGCTGTGGCTGAACTTGACCTACAGCGGATCCCCTTCAAGGTGGCCCTGGGGCTGGCACTCCCAGTGGCCAGCTTCAAAACGAGCTGGAGTATCACCCAGCTGTCTCCAAATACGACACACCCCAGGGGAGGACTGGACAGGCACCAGAGTCCTGCTGAGGCAGATCCTGCTCTGTAGGATCAGCCCCTGCACAACAACTCTTCCACTGTAGTGAAGGCCAGTCATCACAACCAGTGAGCCCAAGGGTCAGTCCTTCACAATGATGTGCAAACATCAACCAAGGCTCAACTACAAGAGAAGGGCACACACAACCCACACAAGGGAGGGACACACCTGGAGCACGTGGCTCAGGTGACCAGAAAGACTGCGTAACTGAACCCCACAGCACACCTACTACATAAAGCCACTCTACTAAGACCAGAAAACATAGCAGCCCTACCTAATACATAGAAACAAACACAGAGAGGCAGCCAAAACAGGGAGACAAAGAAACAAGCCCCAAATAAAAGAACAGAATAAAACTCCAGAAAAAGAACTAAGCGAAAAGGAGACAAGCGATCTATCAGACACAGTGTTCCAAACACTGGTTATAAGAATGCTCAATGATCTCAGGGAGAACTTTAACAGAGAGATAGGAAGCATAAAAGCGGGGATGAAAACCATGAAAATAATGAGTCAGGGGCTGGCTGAGTGGCTCAGTTGGTTAAGAGTGACAGCTCTGAGCAACAGAGTCGCCGGTTCGATTCCCACATGGGCCAGTGAGCTGTGGCCAAGCTGAGCTGTCGCTGAGCTGCCAGCAGGTGCCAGGATGGTTCAGCTGGTGAGACCACCAGCTCCTAAAAACAAGGCTGCTGGTACGCCCACCCACAACTAAGATTGAACGTGGCACCTTGAGTTGAGTGGCCACAAGCTGCCTACAGGTAGCTGGATGGCAATTGAACTTGGAGCTGAAGCTAGCTGTGCCCTCCACAACTAAGATTAAAGGACAACAACTTGGCTGTTCCCCTTCCCCAATTCCCAAAAAAGATCTTAAAAAAAAAAAAGAGTCAGAAATGAAGGATACAATAATGGAAATGAAGAATAGATTACAGGAAATCAACAGATTAGATGAAGCAGAGGATCCAATCAGCGATGTAGAAGATAAGGTAGTAGAAAACACCCAACCAGAACAGCAGAAACAAAAAGAATCCAAAAAATTGAGGAGAGTTTAAGGGGCTTCTGGGACAATATCAAGCATACCGACATTTGCATTATAGGGGTACCAGAAGGAGAAGAGAGAGAGCAAGGAATTGAAAACCTATTTGAAGAAATAATGACAGAAAACTTGCCTAGCCTGGTGAAGGAAATAGACATTCAAGCCTAGGAAACATATAAAGTCTTAAACAAGATGAACCCAAAGAGACCAACATCATAATTAAAATGCCAAAGGTTAAAGACAAAGAGAGAATCTCTTTTTTTTAAAGATTTTATTGGGGAATTAGGGAAGGAAAACAGCCAAGTTGTTGTCCTTTAATCTTAGTTGTGGAGGATGCAGCTAGCTCAGCTCCAAGTCCAGTCATCATCCGGCCACCTGCCGGCAGCTCGTGGCCGCTCAGCTCAAGGTGCTGTGTTCAATCTTAGTTGCAGGTGGTCATAGCCCACCATCCCCTGCGGGAGTCAAACAGTCAACCTGGTTGTTAGGAGCATGTGCTCTCACCAGCTGTGCCATCCTGGCACCTGTTAGCAGCTCAGCGGCAGCTCAGCTCGGGCGCAGCATCACTGGCCCATGAGGGAATCAAACTGGCAACCCTGTTGCTCAGAGCTCATGCTCTTACCCAACTGAACCACTTGATCAGTCCCCAAAGAGAGAATCTTAAAAACAGCAAGAGAAAAGCAGTTACCTACAAGGAAGCCCCCATACGACTGTCAGCTGATTTCTCAACAGAAACTTGCCAGGCAAGAAGATAGTGGCAGGAAATATTCCAAGTGATGAAAAGCAATGACATAAAACCAAGATTGCTCTACCCAGCAAGTCTGTCATTTAGAATTGACGGACAGATAAGGAGCTTCCCAGACAAGAAAAAGCTGAAGGAGTTCATCACCGCCAAACCAGTATTACAAGGAATCTTAGAGATTTCTTTAAGATAGGAAGAGGGTTAAGGATGGGTGAAAAGGGAAGGGATTAAGAAGTACAAATTGGTTGTTATGCAGTAGTCATGGGGATGTAGGGTATAGCATAAGGAACACACTCAATACTATTGTAATAACTAGGTATGGTGCCAGATGGGTACTAGATCTATTAGGGTGATAGATGGAAATGGGATTGGGGGCATGGAGAAAAAGGTGAAGGCATTAAGAAATACAAATTGGTAGTTAATACAGTATGAGGAATATAATAATATAATCAACAATGTTGTAAAGATCATGTAAGGTGCCAGATGGGTACTGGACTTATCANGGATGCTTGAAAACATCTATGCATAGTCTTATGCTTGAAGGAAATATAACTGGGGATGAAGTTATTGTGTCACACTTTTTATCTATGTATTTTTTAATGCTAACATATATGGTTTGCATTAAAAATAAGAAATTTACATTAAAGGTTTTCTTAACTGACTCTGTTAGCCTATTTGTATTTATATAATTAAATAACCCCATCTTTTTCAGTATCACAGTTTAAGTCTAAGATTTTTCACATTCAGCATTGAACAGTTATATTGAATCAATTTTGCTCATTTGGAGTTGTAGAATATATTTATCTACATGTATTAGATAAATATATTCTAAACATATATATGGAAGCTAAAATAATGGAAGTGATTAAATAAAATGAAACAGGAGACATGAGAGAAATGGAAAGGACAAAAGAGCGTGGCTTAGTTTTGAGTCACAAACAATTATTTAAGAAACTAGTATCCAGTTTAGAATGTGACTTTCTATACAGATATTTCGATCTTAACTCTCTTCCTGGCATAAAATTTGAGAATACTTTGTATGGGGCCAAGCAGAACAAAGGGTTTGTGATGGGGATTCATGGATGAGGAATGAGTTTGGTGCTATTGACAAAACTCATTTATATAGTCTGACAATTAAGTTCATGAACTTGTTGCAACAATGTTGCTAATCTTTTTTTTTTATATCAGAGAGATTATTCATTAAGAATTTGTACCAACTGGACAAACAGTTAACCAAGTTCACGATTCAGAAATGCTGAGAAGGCTGTGGGAAAAAGTTAGACGACCTGAACTTTTCACCAACAATTCATGGCTCTTGCATCATGACAATGCACCAGCTCACACGGCACTGCCTGTGAGGGAGTTTTTAGCCAGTAAACAAATAACTGTATTGGAACACCCTCCCCGCTAACCTGATTTGGCCCCAATGACTTCTTTATCTGAAGACAAAGGAAATATTATTAAAAGGAAGGCATTTTGAAGACATTCAGGACATCAAGGATAATACGACGACAGCTCTGATGGCCAATCCAAAAAAAAAGAGTTCCAAAATTGCTTTGAAGGGTGGACTAGGTGCTGGTGTCGGTGTATACTTACCAAAGGGGAGTATTTCAAAGGTGACCATAGTGATATTCAACAATGAGGTATGCAGCACTTTTTCTAGAATGACTTCACAAACTTAATTGTCTGATTTTGTAGTTACCATGTTCTTTATCTCTGCAAACCTTGAGAACCACCTCAGTACCTGGGCTTGTTCTAGCATTATTATAGTTCTCTGAGACCTTATAAATTCTGTGTATTCATCTCAGCATTTATCTCATTGACAGCATGCTGCCCACCTATAGACATGTGAATTAGTCACGAAGCAAAATGTCCAGAAAGACAGAAATGAAAATTCACTTCTAGAAGGGAGGCTGCAGGTCCACTTTGAGTCAATTTTCAATATTGAGGCAGAGTCCTTTCATTAGCAACTTTTAGATTTTAAACATAAAGTGATCAGACAGCTATTATATTGAGGGAAAGATGAATAGGATCTCTTGAGGTTCAAAATAGGCTGTCCCTTTACCCTTTGTTATACAAAGCTGGCATCTCAGTCTCTTGTCCTCACAACAAATCCAATTCCATATTCAAACACCATCCATCACACCATCTCTGAGAGATTAAGCCTCTGTATTCTCCCATGTAGACGTCACATTTTTTAATTTACAAGGAAAAAGTAGCTTTAGCCGAAATAGGAACTACAGTATAATGATACAGGGCAAATTCAGAAAAATTTCAGTGCTGCTGTGTCTCAAGAAGACATTGGAGCCAGGAGAAAACTGACTGACTTGTTTCTTATCTCTGCTCCTAGAACAGGTTTCTCTTTGTCTTCCCAGACTGATGTCCTCTATTGAACTCATTCAAGTCCATAGGAATGAATTACTTTCTCTATAAAATTGTAATGATAATACATGATGAAAGAAAATATGGTTATGATGATGATGATGGTGATGATGAAGCACCTGCTTTCTATGTCCGAAAACAAGGGAAATATCTACTCAACAGGACTGTTG
>NW_017731429.1:91600-94210 GCF_001890085.2 Hipposideros armiger | reverse complement strand
TAAATACATATACACTCATATACATATGCCTGCATACATTAGTGATTAATTTTCCTTTGATATATTGTGTTTAAACAAATTCAGTTCCTGACAACATAGGTATTCTTTTGTTCTCTTTCATATAACTCAGGATTTTCTTTGGTTCCTTGTATTTTTTTATAAGTAATTTATTTATTTTTATTTTTTATTTATTTTTTTTATTTAAGAAGTGATCCCCGACTACTCTAGTACCCACCTAGCACTATATATGGTTATTGCCATATTATTGACTATATTCCCCAAGCTCTAATTTACGTCCTCATGACTATTTTATAACTATCATTTTGTATTTGTTAATCCCTTCACCTTTTCACCCTGCCTCCAACCCCCCCACCCATCTATCACCCTCACAAATCTAGTACCCATCTGATACATACACTGTTATTACAATATTATTTATTATAATCCTTATGCTATACCTTATGCTACATCCTCATGACTACTTTGTAACCACCAATTTGTGCTTCTTAATCTCTTCCCTTTTTCACCCATCCTCCAACCCCCTTCCATCTGGCAACCATCAATATGTTCTCTGTATCTGTTTGTTACTGTTTTGTTAGTTTATTTTGTTCTTTAGATTCCTCTTATAAGTGAAATCATATGACATTTGTCTTTTTCTGTCTGAATTACTACACTCAGCACAATACCCTCTAGGTCCATCCATGTTGGTGTAGATAGCAAGATTTCATTCTTTTTTTATGGCCGAGTAATATTCCATTGTATATGTACCACCTCCTCTTTATCCATGTATCCATTCAGGGACACCAAGGTTGCCTTCATATCTTGGCTTATGTAAATAATGCTGCAATGAAGGTATGAGTGAACACAAAGTAGCATTCTGGGTTTCTTCAGATAAATATCCAGAAGTGGGATTACTAGGTCCTTCTTTGTCTCTTGTTATAGCCTTTGTTTTAAAGTCTATTTTCTCTGAGGTATGTATTGTTACCCCAGATTTTTTTTCCATTTTCATGAAATATCTTTTTCCATCCCTATGCTTTCAGTGTGTGACTTTTGATCTGAACTGAGTCTCTTGTAGACAGCATATGTAAGGGTCTTGCTTTCTTATCCATTCAGCCACCCTATGTCTTTTGATAGGAGCATTTAATCCATTTACATTGAAGTAATGATGGAAAGATATGCATATAGTTATTGCAATTTTATTATTCATATTTTTGACGTTTTTTTTTCCCCTGTCCCTCTAACATTCATTGCAATACTGGTTTGGTGGTGATAAACTCGTTAGCTTTTTCCTGTCTAGGAAGCTCTTTACTTGTCCTTTGATTTTAAATGTTAGCTTTGCTCGGTAGAGAAATCTTGGTTGTATGTCATCGCTTTTCATCACATTGAGTATTTTGTGCCAATCGCTTCTGGGCTGCAAAGTTTCTGCTGAGAAATCAGCTGATGAGAGCTTGTCTTATGGGAGTTCCCTTGGAGGTAACTAACTGCTTTTCTCTCTCTGCTTTTAAGATTCTCTCTTTGTCTTTTAACTTTTGGCATTTCAATTATGACATAATTTATTTTATATTCTGGATTCCTTTGAAGTCTCAGGGTCCACCTCTATAAGTAATAGATCCAGGGAAAAACAGAATAGTTTTTATATTTCTAGTAACCCAAGTCTGTTTCATGATATTTTAGTCCATCTGTGCTTTTATAGGACATGAAGGTCTTGCTGTTCTGTCACAAGAAGAAAGAAGTCCATCTTTTCCCTCTTTGGCAATCAGCCTGTTTTTCAGAGGTGAGGCTGCTGACCTAGATAAACTACAGAGAGATCTGGTCACTTCCTGTGACTATACTTTCAGATGTTATTATATGAAATATTACCCCATTATATCACTGCTGGATGACCTCTAAATATATCCCCATCCTTCACACTTCAGAATGTCTGTGTGGTTATCAAATGTCAATGAGGTTTACATAGCAATATTTCCCCACAGATTCACTACCAAGACCCAGAAATAAAGCATGCCTAAGCACAGATCTTCATGTGTACATGAGGCAATGATCTCTCTGGCAAAGGTGGAGAGGTTTATTACCCATGATAAAAACAAAAAAACAAAAACAAAACAAAGCAAAACCAAAACTATGGTGATACTAGCATTTTTCTCTTTGAATTTGTAGTCATATTTAGAGTAAGTTATCCCAGAGTATCTTTTATTATCATGAAGACTTGCCTTGTAGAAGGGATATTCCTTCTTTGCCCTTATTTGCTAATATTCAGCACAACAGAAGAATTCTCGTTTTCCTCTTCATCTACCTATTTAAGTATATAACATCATGGAGTGATTTTTTTAGAGTTTATTTTACTGCTTTTCTCCAAAACAATATCTGAATTTAAAATTTATACAGATGAAATTAAACAATTAAAAGATGTATCATTAGTAGATGGGATATTATTCATTTTATTCAAGTAATAAATATTTTCTGAGCACCAATTAGGTGCCAGCAGTTAAGTATGGAAAAGGTATCATCTGAGTTCCATATTTTCTTAGGATGTGGAAAGTCAAAGGAGAATGTTGTTTCCACTCTTGTAATGAGAATAAGCAGGATCACATACAAAACCATGTCAGTTTG
>NW_017731429.1:90141-91141 GCF_001890085.2 Hipposideros armiger | reverse complement strand
TTGGTTATCACTTTGTGAGGGGTTTAAATGTCTATTACATTGTATATCTGAAACTAATAAAAAACATTAAAAAAAGATCACTCAGATGATAAAATAGAGAACTCTTCAGGATACCAAGGTTAGCTCTCAGTATTTCTAGTAAAATTAAGAATAAAAATAGTTATGTGCAAAGAAATTGAAAATACATGTGGCTCAAAATAACCCAAATTAATCTATCACAGCCCTGAATCCATTTGATGATTTTAAAGGGCTCAGGGCAAGGTTACTTTACATGCTGGTTTTTCAGAAGGCATGGTTCTGCCTCTTTTCTCTTGTGAGGCAAAATCTAGCTTCACAGCAGGACTAAGGGCTTCTGAATTACTGGACAGCATGCCACGCCTTGGGATAAAATAGCCTCCGTTTTATGAAGAGATGAGTCAGGTATTCAGCATTTCCAGGATCAGACTAGAGAGAGAGAGAGAGAGCTCCTGAGTTTAAATAGTGGGGGTGCCAAAAAAAAGTATACATGTGACTTGTATTCATCTTTTGTTATCGGTGTATATTTATTACAATTTTAATACAATTTGTCCTTTCACAAATGTATACATTTGTTTGGCACCCTCTTCTGTATTTCTAAAGCAGAGGCTCACAAAGGAAGTACCTCTGTGCTGCAAATTCTATACCCTAACAATTGCAACTGGAGGGAAGCCTAATCAACTCAAAATGCTTCATCTTCATTCCAGGCACAGCACCAGTTTCTGTTTGTGAGGTCATGATAAAAACTTCAAATTTCTATTGGTAATTGGCCTTCACTTTTCAATTTCTCCTCTCTCTCTCTCTCTCTCTCTCTCTCTCTCTTTCTCTCTCACACACTCACACACACACACACACACACACACACATACACATACATGTACACGTGTATTTAAATACATATACACTCATATACATATGCCTGCATACATTAGTGATTAATTTTCCTTTGATATATTGTGTTTAAACAAATTCAGTTCCTGACAAC
>NW_017731429.1:85809-87066 GCF_001890085.2 Hipposideros armiger | reverse complement strand
TCCAGGTCGAGCTGTTGTTCACCATCTTAGCTGTAGAGGGCACAGCATCACTGGCCCACATGTGGGATCTGAACCAGGGCCCTGCTGCTCAGAGCTGGTGTTCCACGCCAACTCCTAACCAATGCGCCACTCGGCTGGCCCTGACAGTTTTTAGTCTATTGGAGAACTGAGAGCACAAGGTAACCTAAAGAACTGAAATGCAAAAGGTAACAAGCCTCTCTGATGAGAGACAGGGCTTTCTTTCGGCAGTGCAGTGAGAGGAGGAGGAAGCTGCTATAGATGTCGGTAAGAAGAATGCAGATGGAATTTTATTAATTTTTAAATGCTGAGAAACAAAGATCTCCACATGACCCAACCAATTCTTTCCCAGACCTTCACCGAGCACTCGCAAGAAAGATTGGGAACAGAGAATAGGAAATAAAAGAGATTGTCTCTATGGCACAGTGTGCATGGCCTCAGTCTGATGGTGAAGAAAGGTTACTTAGAGAAGGGCTCTGCATCTCAGACACTGAGATCCAGGAGAGGGCATTCTATCACTGGAGGAAGGCAGGAGTGTTGCAAAAGCTCAGCCCTCCCAAGAGATAGGTGCAGAGGGCCTACCTATGTCTACAGAAGGGCAAGAAACCCTCCGGCTCTCCCAGCCTCATACTAATTATGAGGAAGCATCACTCTATCACTAGGGAATCTGAAGACTAAAGCAATATAAAGAATATAACTAAAGCAATACAAAGGCTCAGATCAACCAAAGCAGGCAGGAGAGAGAGAAGCAACAGAGGGCTCTAGAGGAGATAGGACAGATAGGAACTAAACACCAAAATGGCAGACTGAAATCGAACCATCTCAACTATATTAAGTGAAATGGATTCAACATACTAACAAAATACAGGGGTGGTCAGACTGGATTAAAAAAATGACTCAACTATATATTGTTTACAAGTAACACATAAAAACACAAACAAGTTAAATGATAAAGATATAAAATAATAGTTTTCAAACACTAAACCTAAGAAAGACAGTATAACTTGTGCTTCAAAAAGTTGCCCACCTGATAATACCTTGTTATAGAAATCAATCAACGTTTACCTTTTGGACATCTCTGTACCCTGAATAAAACATCTTACACCGCCACTTGTCTGCTCATGCTATGCTTTATTTGTCACACTTTGTAATTTTCACTGAACAGCACTCATGTATTTTTCTGATTGTTATAAACCCAGTGCTATGAAACAATTAAATTCATTAAATTCATCAAAATGT
>NW_017731429.1:83758-84544 GCF_001890085.2 Hipposideros armiger | reverse complement strand
AGTCTTTAGCCAGTAAACAAATAACTGTATTGGAACACCCTCCCTATTCACCTGATCTGGTCCCCAATGACTTCGTTCTTTACCAGAAGATAAAGGAAATATTGAAAGGAAGACATTTTGATGACATTCAGGACATCAAGGGCAATACGACAGCCTTGATGGCCATTCCAGAAAAGAGTTGAAGGGTGGACTAGGCACTGGCATGGGCGAATAGCTTTCCAAGGGGAGTACTTCGAAGGTGACTGTAGTGATATTCAGCAATGAGGTATGTAGCACTTTTTCTAGGATGAGTTCATGAACTTAATTGTCCGACCTCATAAATCAGTCATGGGTAGGAGAATTATGTTCAAAAGTAGTGTTCAAGTACTAATGCTAAGGATGGCATAAATAATTCTCCAAGTCATTATTGGCTAAGGGTGGTGTGTAATTTTCTTTCACTATAGTTAAAGGAAGAATTACTGACTCAATGCTTACTACACTGTATTTCAGAAAATAAACATTGAAAAAAAAATGTGGCAAAATGGAAATAGGGTTAGGTTTAAAGCTGTGGGTTCAAGTACTGGTTCTTTCAAATACCCTGAGGTAGGCTTTTGGTCTCACTGAACTGATTTTATACATATAAAATGAGCTGTTAAAATCTGTCCTATCTCATGGTTATTTTGAAGAATAACATAAACAATACACAACAATTCAAAGGTAGTTTGTCTATTGTTGTGGCCATTTGCACAGGCATAGTGTCTCATAATCAGATTAAGATAATGTTTCATTTTTCCCAGGTAAACAGTC
>NW_017731429.1:79948-82828 GCF_001890085.2 Hipposideros armiger | reverse complement strand
TGAAGCCCTTACATCCTATTAAAGAATTTAAATATCATTCAGATAGGAAGATTCTCGTCACAATATTTGTCACTCAGGTGCAGTCGATGGCTCAGTTGGTTAGAGCATGTGCTCTGAACAAGGTTGCCAGTTTGACTCCCGCATGGGATGGTGGGCTGCGCCCCCCGCAACTACAGTGAAAATGGCAACTGGACTTAGAGCTGAGTTGCACCCTCCACAACTAAGATTAAAGAACAACAACTTGACTTGGAGCTGATGGGTCCTGGAAAACACACAGTTACTCAATTAAGTGTGTGTGTATGTGTGTGTGCGCGTGTGTGTATACATACACACACAGACATATATATGTCACTCAACTATCATGTATCTCTACCAGTCAAAAAGATTTTGCTGCATTTAAATTGCTGTCACCTGCATTATGAAAATGACAGGTTTATTGAATGTGCATTTTCACATTACTAGTCTGTCAACTGAGAAATGTTTCTGAGCTTTGGGAAGCCATTCAAGATTTTAGGCAGGGATGTGAACAATTGTCACCATTGCTGTGGTGAGGATAGGTGCAGGGTAAGGCTGGAAGTAGGGAGGTATGTTAGGAGGCTATAGCAGTGACACAAGTTACAGATCATAACACAGACATGTGTGGAAACAGAAATTAAGAGATATTTAGAAATTAAAATTGGTAGGTCATAACTAATTGAATGTTGTGTCTGAGGAAGGATAAACCAATGATAAATACCTAGACTTTGGAACCTTGGTGTATGTTGGTGTCATTAACTAAAAAGATAAAAATGAGCTTGCTTTGGGGGCAGGAAAAAGATTATTTATATTAGTGCATTTTGCACTTACTAATGGGACTTATACATTTATGTACAAGTGGGAAATGAGATATCTGGTTTAGAGTAATAATAGGCATCTTCATAATGGCTTTAGTGATCCCCATCTCCTGATATTCGGGCTTTCTATAATACTTCCTCCTTGAGCAATTTGCTTCTGACCAATAGAATATGGGATCGTTGAGATCTCGTCCATGGTTAGGTTACAGTGAATCCTATCTTGCTAGCACTCTCTCTGTTTTCACAGCTTGCACACTTAGATGAAGCAAGCTGTCATACTGGAGAGGCCCATATGGTAAGGCAGAGAGGGTGGCCTCTGGACAAGTCAGCAGAGAACTTTAAACCAAGAGCCTGCAAGGAACTGAATACTGCCTACAACCTCTGAGTAACTTACTCAGTTGAGCCTCCAGATGACACTGTGGACCATGGGCTGACACCTTGATTGCAGTCTTGTGAGAGGTCATGAAGGAAAGAATCCAGTGACACTGTGTCCAGATTACTGACCCACAGTGATTGTAAGATAATAATATATGTATATTGGTTTAAACCACTAAGTGTTGGGATAAATTGGTATAGAAGCTGAAGGAACAGTAAAATTAAGGAATGGGTGAAGGACCAGGAGCCTGACAACAGAACTATAAAGACAGAGAGATCTGAAAGCTGGGAATTCAAAGTTACGGAAGGCATGACTAAATATCAAATGCTAAGATAAAGCCTGAAGACTGCTTTTAACAACAAGGTGATTTTTGCTTAGCTTGATGTGAGCAATTTCAAAGAAGTGATCTGGCAAAAGCAGATTACAATAGATTGGGGAGAAAACACAAAGCAAGAAGGTAAAAAAAAATTATTTCAAGAAGCTTAGCTGTTCAGAGAAGGAAAGAATAATGTGATATTTGCAGTAGGATAAAAGTTGGTGGCTTTTTTATAAGAGAAGAGAGACTTGAACATACTTTGTGATGAGGGCTTCTTGGTCATGTAAATTCTGATTACATTTTCTGTTATTTATAAAATAGCTGTCATAATAAAACTATAGGAAATAACTTGTTTAGCCATTCATAATCCTCCTGCCCTTTTGATGTTTTCATGTCCACTTGCATTTTATATAGCAAAACATAACATCATTATTCTACCTAACATAAACATTTCTTAATGTTGTTATATTGGCAGCATTGTTATTTCTAATGGTGTGTAATACATTGTCAAGCTTCTGCACTATAAATAATCTGTTTCCTATTTGTTGGACTTCTAGGTTGTTTCCAACTTTTTAAAAGTAAATAACGCTGTGATTAATTGCACCAATTTGCTCCAAAACAAAAACAGAGAGGGCTCTCCCTAAAAGAGGTTGTTTGGATGCTTGCCAAAGCCAGCACTACTCAGGCTGAAGGGCTTTGAGGTGAATTCCATAAAAATTCATGCAAAAACTGCAGGGGTGCTTTTTTTTTCTTTTTATGATCCCAAACTTCAAACCTTTTTAAAAGCCCAACAGGTGGGCAGTTCAAATATATAGAAAATGATCACTGAGTGCCCAGGTTGACTTTAAACTTTCTGTGAACCCATCCTGGGTTGATGTCTGTCTAGGAACATGAAATACAGCAGAGAGGGCCTCAGTCATCTTTCTCCCTTTATTTTTATTTTTTTCATATTGGAAGGAAGGTTGCTATTCTTAATACCTTCCTTGCCATTGCACTCCAAGTAAAATAAATCACTCTCCCTTGGAGGGCTGAGTGCCTTGCCAGAAAATATCTTCCATTTGAGCTTATAGCAATTGTTGCAAATCTGCTAAACATCAGGTTTGCCAAATCCTTCTTAAGAATCGCTGTCAGATTTTTGGTGAGACGCTCACTGAAAAGAAAAGTGTTAACTGTGTTTGCAGCAGTCAGTTGAAATTCAACATGTTTAAAAGTATGTCACTGCTAGGGTTGGCCGAGTGGCTCAGTTGGTTAAGAGCTCACTCAAGAGTTTGAGCTCAGCAACAGCGGTTTGATGCCTGGCCTGAGCTGAGCTGCTAACAGGTGGCAGGATGGCTCAGCTGGAAAAAAAAAAAAAA
>NW_017731429.1:78016-78973 GCF_001890085.2 Hipposideros armiger | reverse complement strand
TTTCAAAGATTCTTCTCAGCCTATAGCTGAAAGAAAACAGTAAAAACAAAAACAAAAACAAAACAAAACAAATAACCCTGCACTTTGGAACGGTGACTTGCTGGGAGCAAAAAGAGCCATACACACAAGTACTTTATGGTGCTGGAGTTTGTAAGTCTCCAAGAACGTGCTGAAATTGTATGCGGAATTTAGCATGAGTATGTGCAGTGATCTGGGGAAAGGATCCGTAGTTTTTATTAATCTCGAGTCCACGGTCCATTACCTAGCAAGAGTGAAGGATCAATGCTTTCAACAAATGCTCTTTTTAAGCAAGAATGCTGGCAATCTATCTCTTTTCTTCTTATCCTAGCTTGATCGAATGTTTGGTGAGTTGAGATGGTGTGTGCATTCTATGGCAGAATTTTTTCACACACATGGGCCTGCAATTATCAATCTATCTTCTCATTTGCTCCCCTTCTCCTTTTCTAAAATTAAGGATTCATCCAATGTCTGGTCCACTAATGAGTACCATTCTTATGATAAATTGCAGTTGTGTGTTTAATAAGTTTGGTACCTGTTAAAAATCATACCAGCGGAATCCTATTGGGGGGAGGGGCGCTACTCAGAATGGGCTCCATCTGTCATCTTGAAATGAGGGGAAATGCCTCATCTCCTCTCAGTGCTTCAGTCTTTCCCCATTCCCTGGGCCGCCATGTCTTTTCCTCCTCTTTACGCTTCACAGCTCAGCTCAAGTTCTGTATGCTCTCTGGAGGAAGCTTCTGGGACAACTTTAGCCCTCAGAGTTCTCTCCCTCCTCCAAAGTCTGTAACATCCATTTAGTGCCAGGAAGAAAAAAGGGTCAGGAAGTTAGCACATTGCAGAGCAGACTTTCTCAACCTCAGCACCATTATTTGCTAGCATTTTAATCTCTTTAGACGAATTCTTCATTGTGGAGTGTGTCTTCTCCCCCAGTGTGAC
>NW_017731429.1:67831-75281 GCF_001890085.2 Hipposideros armiger | reverse complement strand
AAGGGAAAAACAGGCTTTTCTCAGAGAACGCTATGAAGTAGGTAGGCGGATCCCTTCTTATCCGAATCCACTAATTTCAGTGGTAAGAGGTGGGATCGAGTTCACAGGGCAAGTTTGGATGGTTTGGCAAACTTCATTATCTGAATTTAGTTCAGTTCATCCACTCGGGATGGTGATGAAAGGTCTGACCTTATATAAAGCAAATAATGTCATTCAAAAGTACAAATCCATTTGGTTCCTTTGCTGCTGTAATATAGCAAGGGTTTAGGGAGGGTGAGCTCAGTGAGAGATATCTATTTCATTATCTCCATTTTACAGATGGGGAAACTGAAGCACAGGTAGTTTAAGAAAACCGCCCAAGATTTCATAGCTAGTAAGTGGCAGAGCCAGAGATCTGGTCCAGGCAGTAAAGCACCAAAGTCAGTATCATGGCTTATGCTAGACTCTCTGACTAAACTTAGTTTCTGTGTGTGGCTGGTGGTGTCCTCCATGGATACTTTCACTGTAGTTTTTCTGAAAATGTCTTTGGGGAGGTTAGCCAGAGTTCCCTTCTGTTTTTTCCAGAGTTCAATTGGTCAACAGACTTTGATTATATGTTCTATCAACACCAACATAAACAAGTTTTAGATAATAAAACTTGCTGCTTTTTGTACAGCTTAACACTATCCCATGGCTTGAAGAACCATGACGTCCCATTTAGTTATTGTCTTTAATTCCTCCACCATCGATGAAATAAGAGATCTTTCTATAGTATAGAAATAGGAAAAGCAAACTCCCATAGCAGGTAAATGCAGGTTGAAGTGCAGGGTAACTTGAGCTCCCATTTTGGGCTATCCTTCTTTTAATCTCTGAAGACTTAGGGCCTCTTCAAACCTTATCACTTGTCCTCAAGTAATCATGCTTGTGAGAGCTGCTTCCCATTGTCAGTTAGGTTCACACCTATATTTAGCTTTTCAATATTTTCTGAAGTAGTTAATGAATGATACCAGCAATATAATTGTCCTTCAGTGCTCAGCCAGGGCCCTCAGAAAACTGTGCAAAAGCATGGGTGCTCTGAATTTTCATGACTTGTTCTCATATGCGTCCACTGACGGCTGACCAATAGAAAAACCCAGGATAAACTCATGTGTACATGTTAAATAAAATTTTATCTGTTAGACTGACAAGTAGTACCTTTATGTAGTTTAGTGAAAAATAAATTCATGCTTGATTTTAAAGTCTTTTTACACTTTCACATAGCAACAAGGCTAGGCAGGTATAAAGGACTAAAATTATATTCAGGGGCCGGCCGAGTGGCTCAGTTGATTAAGAGCTTGCTTAAGAATGTGAGCTCTGAGTAACAGGGTTGCCGGTTTGATTCCCGGCCCGAGCTGAGCTGCCGCTGAGCTGCTAACAATGGCTCAGCTAAAAAAAAAGTAAAAATAAAAAAAATAATAAAATTATATTCAATCAGTAACAATAACAAAGAAAATACACCTCCTTGAAGGTCTTCCAGATGATCAGGGCCCTCCTGGCTATGCCTGCCATTTAAGAGTGTCTGCTTCTATGTTACCACGTGGTGAAAAGCTCAAAGGTATGTCTCAGTGTGCCAGGAGGCCCAAGAAGCCACACCTTAAATATGGAACATATTCCTGGAATGCATCTTCAGTTCAAGGGGAGTAAAAATATCATTGTAGTGGACTGCAATGCAAAAAGTACATGAGGTTTAAGACAAAACTCTGAGAATGTCAAGGTGAAACTTCCAAGTATGCACCTACCTAGTATCACTGGTGATTTTGGACACTCTGGTGGAAAGTGCTGAGATTCAGTGTCTAAGGTGCTCAAGGAGAACAGGACTTACAAGATCTAAGTTCTAATCATGACTCCATCACTTACCACCTGTGTGACCTCGGGTGAATTACTCGCCCTCTTTCTAAGCCTTAGTCTCTGTTTCTGTGCAAAGAGGTTAGATTGCATGATCTCTATGGTCTCCTCCAGCTCCAAAAGACTTGTGGTTCTTGTTTATGTTTTTGAGCTCTGGGTGCTTAATTTTGCCTAATCTGTCATTTCTAATAGATGCTATCTATTCAGCATAAAGGATTTATATCGCTGTGAAATCTCTCTCTTGGGAGACCCAAAAATCTGTCCAAATCTAAACTGCTAATACTCTGCTAATGAAGCTATTACTTCTCACCCAATGAAGGCTAACCAATACTTCCAAATGCAAGATGCACCATAAGAAAGTTAACCAATATCCAGATTTTTATCAAAACTCCTATTTCTTTTCTCTGTGGCCTTTGGCTCATCAGCTATCCGGGAAATGATTTTAGCATTCACTAATCATTATTCAAACATATATCCTATCAGAAAGTTTCATCGTTTTTTGTTTTTAATGGAAATACTTTCAAATGCTTTTCTTTCTGAAAGTACTTACATTAAGTGACACGAGTGAATATGAATCTAACAGAAAGATTAGTTAGGTGGTAAAATTCTCTAATGCACACATATAAATTCTATAATAAACATCACCCGATCATTTACAAAAAAAAAAGTTTCTAAAAATTTAATAATAATTGTCATATTTTCTTGTGATTTTCATACAGATTTTCAAAAAAATATATGGCATGTTTGAATTAGAAATGATTCGCAAAATCCATTACTGCATAGCTCACAATCATCTGTGAAAACTTGATTTATGTGAATACTTTGGAAAAAGTAGGCGTGGTTGATGGGAAGGTGTATTAAAAGCAAGAGTGGTTGTAATTTCAAAGGCAAAAATCTTCACAGGAACCTATTTGTAATATTCTGAAATTACTGCTGTAAAAGTCTCTAATCAGTGAATAAATCATCCCCGTCCGTGACTGATGGTGGTCAATATGAAGTGCTGGGAGGTACCTCTTACAATTTAGGGATTGGTGTGGCCGCCATTGCTATGCTTTCAACTGCACACTCGTCGGTTCCTCTGCGGATCCGGAAGTAACCATCCTCTCCCCAGCTGGTGCCCCAGCTGTTTTTAATAATCCAGTAATCTAGCCCAGAGGCTGGATCAGTGCCATAGCCCACCAGCAGAACAGCGTGATTAGTCAGCTCAAAGGGGTTAAAAGGGTCTTGGAGACCAGTGTGGTGGTAGATCCCCTTGCGGTAGTGGAGGAAGTCGTCATAGACTTCAAAGGCAACTGCCATGGGCCCATGATGGACCAGCTCGAGCTTCATCAGGGCTTCATTGCAGCCCCCATAGAACCCTCCCACATAGTGGTACTCGGATGAGTAATAACGAAAACAGTCCGTCAGTTTGCATGGAGAATCCGAGCCTGTGTAGGGGAAGCAGGCCTCTTCCACCAGCCCAAAATCTTGGGCGTACTTTCCCGCGATGAGGTATGGGAAGCCACCTTGACAGCCTGAGGAGGAATAACACAGAGGTATTACCCCTGTTCTAGAAAGGGGCACAGGAGAAATGATCCCAGTTCCTATTCTTTCTTTTCTACTCCATTAATTGTTTATGGTACCCTGGAAGCTGTTCTTGGCTTAAATGTCATTTCATCCATCCATCCATTAGCCACCCAGCTAGGTCTCCTCTCATTCCCATCTATTTAAACAGACATTTATTCAGCAGAGGCATTAAGTGGGAGGCTCTGAAGCCTGATGATGTAGGTTTAAATCCAAAACTGTGTGAAGAATTTCTCTGCACTGCTGTTTACTTATCTGTAAAATGAAGATAGCAATAGTGTCTTCCTGGTAGGATTAAATTAGTGACTTCATGTACGCACAACAAAAGTTTGTTTTGTTATTGTTGTCATTATTAGACCCTCAGACGCCAAACAGTGCTTTTCATGAGAGGAAGGACTGTCGTGATACATCACAGTCCTCAGGGCCTCAAAGTCACAATGTCAGTGTTATTTAATAAGGATTTCAGAAAGAATGAAAGGCTCACTGACAAATAATCATTCACCAGCCATTTCACCGGTAAACTGAGAAGCTTTCTAGTGGCCAAACCGGGGTTGACAGCAGAAAACATCAGAAAGGAAAGGTTTCTCCCTGAATCAGTGACAGCTGGGCTTGCCACATACATTACATATGCCCTGTTCTGAAAACCTACATATAAAATTTAAAAATTCTCCTAAAGAGAAACCAGTGTTAGTATGGTTTTAATAAGATTTAGGTTTTGGAGCGAGACCTTAGTTTGAAATGAAACTCTAATGCTTAGAAGCTGTGCGTCCTTCAAAATATTATAAAACTACTTCATGTATGTTCCCTGTCTATAAATCAGAGATAATATCTACTCTTTCAAGGTTTTAAGCAGTTGGGTAATATCTATAAGGGGCTCCTAAGAGCCAGTGCTCATTCGATGTATAGTAACTACTGACATTTTGTGGATGGTGCAATGAATCCCATGAGAAAGCACCACTCATTAATGAGAGACAGGGCCAGAACTTGCACCAGGGTTTTCTGACTACAGACATTGTGTTCTCTCTACTACACCATCCTTTCACCTCTTGCCAACAATGGCTAGCTACACACAGGTAAACAGGGCCTGAAATATAACACTTACCTTGAGCATACTGGCTGCAAGACACCACCTCCTGAGGACTCAAGATTGGGGTCTGAGTATTGTTGGTTAGTATACGGATTCTTGCTTCCATCATCCCCATAGAAGCAAATGAGTAGCAGCTTCCACAAGATGCTGGTGATGGGAGAACAAAGACATATAACCCAAGAGACCTTTGAAGCACTCACAGAGAAACACAGAACAAGCTAAGTGGCTGAGATACGTTAATGTATTCATATTGCGTGTTGCCCTTGTTGCTCATAAGGACGAGCACGATAAAGAAGAATCAACTGACAAACATTATTGACATTACAGGCAAAGGTTAAGATTGCAACTTTCTCATCAAAAGACAAATGTTACTATCTGGGGCTTTCCTTGAGGATATTTTAAGAGAAGGAAAAAGAAAAAAAAAGGAACAAAAAACTTCTAACTTCTGCAAAGCATTTGACAGTATTTTGATAATGAAAAATTGATTTATGTGTGCAACATTCTGAGCCATCAGATTGAGAGGAAGCTATGGAGGGACTGGAGGGTTACAAGTAAGCTGAGTTTTTCAATATCTCTAGAGCCGCATGTTCTAAAGCAATTTGTTGGGTGGAACTAATCCTGAGAACAGCTCAGGTATGGTGTATTGTAGAGATTTAGATTTAACCAGGGTTGAGGAGGCAAAATACAATGCCCAAAAGTTAAGAGAGTAATTATAATGATAGATACAAAATTTAAGGTGATCAATGAGGAAGTAAAGATATAAGGCAGATAGAGATAGTGAAATTAAAAATAGACTGGTTCTAAGGGTAATGGGGTAACAGAAGTACAGCCAAGGTTCCCTGAAAAGTGTTAAAGAGAGGAGAGAAGAACATGAAAAGAACATGGAAGGAGGTAGGGAGGAAGGGAAAAGAAAATAACTTTATTTAATACCTGGATGTATTTATTTAAGAACCACATGCTACGAATATAGTTGCTATTTCAAAAGAGGGAAAAATGTTGTATTATGAGGTAATTGATATGGAGAATATTATCTTTTCTATGTGTTTCTTCAATATGTGTGATCAAAGAAATAAATGCATGTAAGAAAATATGATATGCATGTAACAAAACTTGGACTTTACTTGTTACAATTCCAGAAAGAAATGCACATAATTTTAATATCTCTATTATAGCTTCATTCACTCTGCCATTGATACAAATTCTACATGGAGATATGCTTGTACCGAATCCAAGACATTCATATTAAATGCAGTTATACAAAGTTGGTACATTATTAACTTTATTAATATTAGTTACCAAAATATCTGAAAGGTGAGCACTCCCCTATGCACATAAAATAAGATTAGTGAACAGGCAATATTACAATTCAAAAAACTCATCGTACATTAAGAGAACACTGCCTTTATTCTCTTTAATAAAATCCAAATTTAGTAATTTATTAACTGCCTTCCTTATAGAGGAAAGTATTCGAAAGAACATTATGCTTTCAAAATATTACCAGGGGCACTGTTTTCCCCTTCTCCAGATAACTGTTGATTCATATCCCTCCCTGAGGGTGAAGGAAATCCAGGATATTCTATTCTCAGCCTCCAACATCCTAAACTCTACTTGAATTGCTTATATTGTTTTCCTCCAACTAAACTGTGAATTTCCTTGAGTGTTCACAGGAAGTTTTTCTTCACGTTGGTGCCTGATGCATTGAAGGAACTCGATATATGTTTGTAGAAAGAAGAGTCAAGTTTTGATCAATACATACATATTTACATCCAGGAAAGAAAATGACTTCAATAGAAACAGTCAACCTTTACTGGTTTTTATATGGGAGGCAGAGCCCTACACCCTAATGGGAGCCCTCTCTGAGTAATTCAACAATACCACAGGTCCGGGACCTAGAGTCTATTAGAGCCCTACTACCCTTTAACTGCTTCCATTTCTGATGTTCCCCCAAATTCTCCCCACAAACATCTCAGACTTCTCCGAATCACATACTGCTTTTGCTGTTGAAGCATTACCTGAATTAAGAAGATTAGAAGAAATACACTTGGAAGGAGGCCTTGGAATTCATCTAGCTGTACAGCCTACTCACTTGATAATACGTCGTACACTGAGACTCAGAAAGAAGCAATAATCACCTGTCCAAAGTCACAAAGCTAAAGGATGGTAGGTGCTAGTGCCTCAGTGTCTCCTACCTACTGCAGGTCTAAGGTCCTTTTCAACTTATAGGCTTGTATGCACTTTAAAGAATTTTCAAATTTTCTTTCAGTCATCTAGTTACTACCAAAATTAACTTATACATTTTGTTTTCGAAACCATCTAAATAATACTATCCTTAGGACTCCCCTTTTCAAAGGATAGAATGTCCAAGAACTACATGCGCGACAGCAAATAGCCAGCTTTCCTTTCATGAGACGCCAGGGTCTTAGGATAAATAACACCCCACTAAAGTCTGGAAACAGCCCGTCTAGCATTTGGGCCGTCTAGCATTCTTGGCCCAGGGCAACCACAGAAATAACCTCTCTTGTTATCAACCATTAAACCCTCATCATCTGGCCATCCAGCACGGTATGAGGGACAAGCCACATGTACATTCAGGGGCTCAGAATGTGCTGAGTTAACAGACAAACCACAGGCCTAAGACAACCTCCTTCAAGCTCCTGTAGTTCCCAGAAGAACGTGTCAGCTCCCAAGGTAATTCATGCTTCTTTAAAAAGTCAAGGCCAGAGTCTAGATTCTCAAAGGATCATTATTCCTCCTAAGGAAGAAGACTACAACGCAATGAAGAATAACAAGGGGATCTGGCCCAGACAGAGCTCTGCAGTAATCACATTTCTACAATCTCAAATAGATACTGTGATTTTCACACGGTTTAGCTATGTTCAGTGGCCCCCTTCCAACAGTGGAGAACACACTGAACTAGAAGTAAGGAGTCAGGATCCC
>NW_017731429.1:50926-67821 GCF_001890085.2 Hipposideros armiger | reverse complement strand
CACACACACACTCCCTCTCGCTTTGTCACTCAGCTGTGTGACTCTGGGCAAGTCACTTGACCTTTTGGGCATAGTTTATCTTGTGTGTCAAATCAAAAGGATAGAACAGAGAGTTTAAGGTCCCTACCTTCTAGCTCTAATAGTATAAACAGTATTAGAACAGGACTGAAATGAACTAGATTTTAAACATTAGAAAAATACTCTGCATTCCCTAATTAATGTGACCTTATGAGATACCATATACTAAAGACAGCATACGATGTCAAAGGGGTAGTAGACTGAGGGAGAGGGGTTATCACTTTGTGAGGAGTGTAAATGTCTAACTATTATATTGTTTTGTACAACTGAAACTAAAAAAAAGACAGCATAGCTGGGAGAAGAACAAAGAAAGTCCCTATCTTCCGGTTTCCTAGCTCTCTCCTCTTTTACTCTTCAAAGTAAATCTAGTTATAAGGCTGGTGTTTAAAGCTGTTTTCAGGTGTAAAGGTAAAACCTCATTTGTTCTCCCACTACTTCTTTTTCCATGAACATTGTTTTGCACTCTGAATAAAGAAAAGTTGTGAAATCCCTTAACTGTGGCTAATTTTGAATTCTGGGTTATATAAACACTGGTGTTCTTCAAGTTAGTGGAAATTTCCAAGTAGCCCAATTAGTAGGAAGAGAAAATAATTTTTTCCCAACCTCAAGTACAGAAAACCAAAAGAAAGTCAAAAGAGGAACCTCTAAGTACATCACTTTCTAGAGTATGTAATAAGATACTACAGATAAGGGATCAATTCAAAAGCAATTAATCCATGAAATCCCTGTTTTTAAATTGCCCATGTATGTACAATTCAGATTTACAACACTCAAAGACTATGGAATATTATTTAGCTTTTACCAAGCTACAAGGAAACCAATATCAGAGAATTTGGCTTTAGAAGTTTAATTTTCTTCCCTTGAATTATTGTGTCATCACTAGTCAATCATATCTTTTGGGAAGTGAGTGGAATTAAATTTTTCTTTCTGCCTTTTCCTATTTCCCAATGAATTTTTAAAACACCTTATCGAATCAGTTATCATATTGTATTGTTAAGGTTTTGCTTGCAGGTCTTGCTAAACGATAAGTCTCTAAGACAAGGACCATGTTGTATTAGTTTTTATATCCTCAGCCATTACCAAAAAAAAAAAAAATCCTAACACATGTTAGATGCTCTATAAACACTGCCACACAGCAGAAGCAACCATGGGCCAGGCCCCATAATCAACACTGACATGCAGTCTTTACTTAATCCTTTCATATAAGTATAGGAAATCTGTTTCATGATAGAGGAAATTTTAATCCTCTTTTAACATCAACCCTTTCATTTCACTTTCCATTCTTTTCTCAATTACCTTCAGATGTCTTTCATTTCCAAAGAAGCCCTCCCCAGAAAAAGAGGCAGACAGAGAAGGATTTCGGGGTCTACCCTTTCCCTAGAGCTGAAGAGTCCCCAAATAAGTGGTACAAAGGAAACACAAAGGGATGAGGCCTCTGGTTTCAGATGAAGAACAAAAACCTTGCTGAGTGGCTGCTGTGCATTTAGAACACTTTGCAAGAATTCAGTGAGAACGGAATTGAAGGGACAGTGGTAAATGCTGAAAAGTGGGAGTGGCTAATCATCACTGAATTTTTAGGAAAGGGGGAGAACAATTTATCTTTGGTGTTATTAACGTGCAATCCTCTCAGGAGGCAACAATCAGCATGTCTGCAGATAGCAAATACTACTCCTATTTTATAGTAACAAATCAGTCATGAATACTGTAGTTATCTTCAAAATGAGCTTAGAAGTAAAAAACCTAAGTTTTATAGAAATGATTCTCCAAGTCACTGTTGGCTAAAATTTAGGATAACAAGATAATTTACTATCAAGTGCTATTAGAGGAAGAGTTATTCGATCTACTTATACTGTATCCAATTTCCAAAAATATCTGGTAAAATGCAATTATAGTGATACTTTTGGTAAGCCTGGGCTCTGCGCCCAGGCCACCATTCAGGAAGCTGGGTTACTATTAACCATTGCATGTCATAGTCTGATGTAAAGTGAACTGAAAGGTCACAGTTCAAAAAATCTACTAGAAAAAAATAAGGATCCATTTTCTGAGCTCCTGTAGTGATTAAAGACTAAATGATGGGGACAGGGCAGGGAATGGGAGGACAGGTAGCAAAGGATTCCAGCAAACTGCTTGCAGAAGGAAGACCAATGCTAGTTGTGTGCAATTTGTTTCTACATGAGTCTCTCCTACTAGGAGGGCAATGAGTTTGGCTTACCTATCACTCTGATTAATTTCATTAGCTACCTGGAACATACAATGAGGAAAATTTAAAATACTGAGCTGAGTTGGAGAGATCATCTAGTACCAACATCTGTCATGGATACAAAGGAAGACGTTAATGTTGATTGGTCACATTGTTTCCATTTCTTTACTGAAGTGGATCATGCCCATTTCATCTGTGTATTCTCAGAATCCACCCAGAGCCTGGCACATAGTAAATGTTCAATAAATGTCTCAGAATGAATTAATGAAAAATTAGACTTTTTTTTTTACCTTGATTTCGAACAGGGGTAACAAAATTGGTACCACGAACATTTCTCCAGTCCCAAGATGTTGGCAAATGTAAAACCTTCTCATGTATTTCAGCAGTCAGTGGTGCAGGTTTGGGCCTAGGATGAAAATACACACTTAACATCAATATATAGTCTTTCCTTTAAGGGTGATTTCCTACCTCTAATTTCATGATTCAACCACCTGGTTGGCTAGGATCTAATTTCAGACCCAAAGAGCACTTGTCCTGTCAGTGTTTCAATGTATCTATTACACAATAATATGTCTATCATACAATAATGTGTCAATTTCACAACTAAGTTGTGCAAAGGGCTTTCATTATCTTTCTTTATCGTGAATGATCTCATAATTTTCCCCTGTGACCAAGGGCACTGGCTTTGTATGTCACTGTGATGCTATTTTTAGTATGCTTCCATAGCTGCATTCTCTTACTTTTAACAGATTTTGACCAAGAAAGTAGACATGAGAAGTTAAAGATGGCCCACAAAGTATACAGAGAAAATAGAGGAATTACTTACGTTTGACTCTAGAGATGGGTGGTAGTGATAGTGAGGTGGTTGGGAAAGAAGTGAGGCTGGCACAGAAATAAAAGGTCTAAGTATAAAGTAGGCAGACTAGCTCCATAAACAACAGACAAAACTGCTTCATCATTACAGAGCTACACCTTATATGATATGCTTCGAAAGTAAGACACAAAAAGGAGTTGCCTGGGACGATAAATGATGAATAGACAGTTTCTGGAAATGAGAAACTTGTTCTACAGGCTCCTCTGTATTAGAGATGTAAAACAAATAGAACATTCTAGCTCTAGCCACATTTGACTTCTTGAAGTTTCCCCAAGCCTGCCAAATGATCTCAGTGTTCTATGTCTTTGCACTGCTTCTACTTTTATCTACAACGACTGTTGCCCACTGCTTAGACAAAACCACCTTAGAGTTTTTCCCTGACTTCTAATCCTACCCACCAACCCCAACAAAAACTCACTTCCCTCTATGCTCCCTCAACTCTTTTGTTAGAGCAATACCATTACAGTGTGGGAGCATTTATTTTTCTGTTATTGTAAACTACTTGAATTTCTTATACAACTTGGCATTATCATACCACACTGTTCTAATTTTTCAGTGGTTACCCAGTTGGATTTTACCAGGTTCCAATTTAGTTACTGGCAAAGATTATTTCTGGACTTCTTCATATCCTCGGCAAATATTCTCAATCAGTTTGTTCTCTCACACACTGCTCTTAGAGATGATATAAGTTAATACTAGGACACAATGGAAGTGACATGAAATAGAGAAAGGAAAAAAATCAGTCATAACTAGCAATAATAACCTTGAGAATTGTAAGGAACAGACAACATACTCCATGCAGAAATGTCAATCATTTTTTCACTAAAATATTAATTAAACCAGGGACATTGTTAGAAAAGGAACACGAGGTATTCTTTGACCATATGAGAGACAGTATTAAGAGACATGAAACATACAGAAATTACTATAACAAATTCAAAGAAGTTATAGTAATTCTATAAAACATTCGACTTGGATAATGCCAATGGAATAACCAAGGCACATAAAAAGCTATGTACAGTATATATAAATTTTATATATAGGTCAGGGGGAAAAAAAAACAAAAACAAACCTTGGCTATTGATTCTGAGATTTATGAATAAAAAACAGGGTGCAAACAAATTTTTGAAGGAAATAAACAGTTTCTGTGATTTCACATTGAGAGGTCAAAAGATTCAATCAATAGATATTAACTAACTGTCCTGTACATACCTAAGAATACACTAATATGAAAGATACAAAAAGAATTGAAATTTGGCAGCACAATGTAATTTCAGGGCAGGTATCTCAGTCATACTAACCTCCCACAAATGGGTCACCACTTACCAGCTATGTGACATCAAAGAATTTAACATCACAAAACTATGATCGAATTCTATTAAAATGGGTATAAGCATACCTACTTCAATTGACTGTTGTGAAAATAGTGCTTAGAACAGTGCCTGTCTCTGATAAGTCCTTAATAAATTATTAAGCTGTTATGATGATAACTACCATCATCCATTCATGTCATTAAGAGGACAAAATATGATGCTGATACTCTTGTGTGACTATCTGGAACACAAGAGGCATTCAAACTTCCTTTTTCTCACCATGCTGTAAGCCCAAATGTTTTCCCATCAATGTGCATATAGACAAAGCAAAAACAACGTGACAGCTGAAGCTTAGTAATGTGAAAATGAAGAGAGAGAAAGAGGAATTTGGGAGGCGGATAAGTGGGAATTACAAACATGACAGGAACACTATACATTATTGGCTCTTAATCATTTAGGTCCAGATTCTTTAAGAATCTAGTCATCAGAGAGATGCCCCAAAACCTTAAGTTTTTCTATAACTCCAGCAGTTTCACAAATTCCCTAAGCCTCAAGCTAAGGATCTCTGAGAGGTGACCAGTTAGCTCAGTTGGTTGGAGCATGGTGCTGATAGCACCAGGGTTGCTGGTTCAATCCCTGCATGGACCACTGTGAACAGCGCCCTCCCTAAGGAGGGTCAACTATGCCATTGTGGCATGGAGGCAATGTGTGTCCAATGACCATGGCTGTTCCTCAATAAAATTAAAAAAAAAAAAAAAAAAGAATCTCTGAAAGTTTGTTATGTCATCAGATTCTTACAACAGAACTAATTTATAAACGAAATGCTACTGCAAACCAGGCAGATAGACCATAATGTGTGCTTCAGTATTTCCCACTTCACTCAGTTCCATCTCCTTATCTTAAACTTTCTACAGAGCCTTAGCGGTTAAAAGCAGCACTTCATAAAGCTAGCCATTCTCCAACACAAAAGTGGTTGGGTGGAGAGAGCAAAGAGTCCAGCACAAAAGAGTTCCTCAGATACGTGGCACATGACACGTGGCAAAGCAGTTGTGTCTGAGGCTCATATCTTTCAGGCAGGAGCCCCAGTCTCCTTAGGCTCAAACGCTGACAACACCTCCTCTGACACTCCTCTGGATTTTTACTGAACAGGTTTCAACTTCCTATCTCACACAGACACAGTATGTCTCCTTCACTATAGTGAATCTGACAAGGGATATGCAAGACGTGCTCCATTTCCTTTTGATTAATCAGGGCGTCTTGTAGAGTAGGAATTCCTTAGAATACACCTTGAGAAATACTGTACAAGATTCTTTTGAGAAAAAGGCAGAATTATGAGACAATGCTCTCGGTTGGAGAGGAAAAATCTCCATACAGCCTCATAGCTGAAAAATGCCAGATCATTAGAATTATTAGTCTACAGGTGAAAAGTTAGAAATACATTTTAGTTAGTTAACAATGAACCGATTAGTGGCCTGTTCAGACATTAAAATTTGAACCAAGGACTCTATATGTATTAACGAAATAATCATTATACTTTCTGAAATTTGGAAAATGTTTTGATGTACTAAGGGAAAAATAAACTACCATCACAATTTATTGACTCCCATAAGAACCCTATTGGTTTCTAGTTCCCTGACCTTCAGTTGTATCAATCTCTCCTAGAGCAAGGTATGGCATCACAGTAATGTCCTTGGCTATTTAACAAATGTTAAGGGAATACAAATACATACACACACACACACACACACACACACACACACACACACACACACACACTGATAGGTCCAGCTATAGTTTTGAAAGAAAAAAAAAAATCTACCGAATTCCTTCCTGACTATATAAATTCAAAGTATTACGACCTAATTTCCCAAAGTAAGAATATACTATATTTCCCTATGTATAAGATGCACCCTTTTTCGAAAAATTTGGGGTGTAAAAACTGGGTGTAGATTTTTTGACAGTGATGAGGTATTGTATGAATTTTATGAAGAATAAAACTTGAATTCAATAACTTTATGTAATACATTTTTTTTCAAATTTTGGGCCCCAAAATTAAGGTGCGTCTTATACATGGGAACATCTTATACATGGGGAAATACGCTAAAGATGGGAAAAGTCACTTCTGGGTGAAACTAATAGAGATGTATTGATAACAAGGAAACGTTCTTTGCTGGACCTTTAAACAGAGAGAGAATTTTGAGATATTTACAGGTGGCAAATTTGATAGTTATTACAAGCAAAGTGAGGGGTATTTGAGGCAAAGGGAGTGGCATAAATGGTGATTATATGAAAAGAAAGTTTTAGCAATTGTGTATCATTGTTTAAAAACAGGTCACAGTACTCAATATAGTTATGGTAAAATTCAGATGGTTTTAGTTACCAAGTTAAATTTATTCATTAGAAAATAGGTAGTAACACGATCACAGCTGAGTATAGAAAGATGAAACGGCCAGTAAGTTACAGAATGGCTAAGAATGGGAGCAGGGAGGGAGAGACCAAAGAAACAGAATCAAAGAGACGGGGCAGGGGACTGATCCATAATTCAGGAAAGCGATGACAAAGCTCTAAGCCAGCATGTAGAAAACGGAAAGGAAGTCACGGAAGCAGCAGATGCTGTGAAAGCAAAACCCATAAATAGGACTTGGAGAGCATTTAGCATATGTATTAATAGGACAGAGAAATGGTAAGGGGAAAAAAAGATAACAGAAAAAGTTTAAGTTGACAAATAAAATCGTGGGCGACCCAAGGACAGCTGGCTGGAAGGGAGGATGGCATTCAACACAAATATCTTTATTAGTGATAAACAGATGTGCTTTATTACCTGGGGATTCTCCGGTTGTGGCCCCCACTTCTCCTCATCATCTCTGTCAGGGTAAGAGTCTCATATTCCATGTATGTGGTTGCAGTCCACGACTTCTGGACAGTGTTGATAGCTTTCACAAAGTCGTGATTATATTTGTAGAGCCTATTAGAATACCTGCCAACAAAAATAAGACAGCTTCAGGTATACTCTTCACTGATGTACATAGATATCATGAAAATAGGCAATCTTATACTCTGGCCTCAGTGAAAAGTGGTATCTTTCAGGAAGGCATTTTTTTTTCTTTTGTAATTTAACTTCAGCACCATATTCAGATCTTCAAATTTGTCTTTATTCGACATTTTTAGTATAAAAATTTTTGCAGGTTAAGTGTGCCACAGTGTAGAGGGAGACATAGAACACTGAATTTCTGGTCCATGGGACAAACATCATATATACAGAACACAAAATTTAAATAAACTAAAATTATAAGACAAAATGAAATCCAATTTCAGAGAACAAATATTAAAATATTATGAATCCCTGAACTATCCTTAACCCTAAGAAGATTTCACTGGACTCAGTCACTTTGTGTGAGGCATGCAGAACATGTCCCCATCAACCCAGCTTAGGAATCCTTGGGAGCCATGAGGGACGGCATCAGATACTCCAACAACAAATGGTAATCAACGTTTGATCTGAAAAAAAAAATCCCCTTAATTTGGCTCAAAAGTCATCAGGCTTTTAAAATACCTCCTCCTCACTCCTCATATTTTAAGCAAACTGCTGTTTACAGTACAATTTGTGTTGATATCCTTTGCTCAAACAAAGCTGTTCTTCTGGCACCAAAACAAATTTGGATTTGGTTCATACATAAACAGACTGTCCAAAAGGCACCCTCCACTTTTTCCTAAGGAGATGCACGTATATATGTCAATAGCCTGGAACTGGGATATCTCCTATGAAAACAAAAGTTCAAATTAACTAAGATATATGTATAAGGATGTTCAACGATATGCTTGTATACTACTGGTAGATCATAAACAACCTAAACAAATGTTCTAAGATATGGAATTGTTTAAATAAATAATGGTACTTAATTTACCATATAGTTTACTCAGTAAAAATGTATAGAGTGTTCACACTATATTAAATTAAAAAGCAGAATATCAAAGAAGTTTATACAGCTACCTAACGTGAGTAACATCTTACGCATATTTGTGCACTTTTCTTGCTCTTTTAATTTAGATGGCATAGAGTGTTTTGATGCAAAGAACCCTGGTAGCACCGAAAATAATAAGAACAAAGTGCAACCACATTGATAATGTTTTAATGTTTTTATCAAAGTTCTTCCCTGCTTGTTGCAAAGTGTGCAGCGAGAGGTAGGTACCTTTATTAAAGAGAATCTACAACTGCCCCTATCATATTTCTTACAACAAAAACAAGTTACGGTTATTTGTTTCTTTAGACACAAGAGTACATTTTAAATTGTAAATACTGTGTCTTAAAATATTTTCCACTGATGAGTTACTATTTCATGGACTTTAAGTATTTGAGAAGCAGTAAATAGCCCTAATTCCCTTGCTTTATCATAATGTCTATCAAAACATCATGAGCTATGTGCATTACAATAGTAACAAAATAGGTCTTAAACACTATTATTTTTAATGTTTAAGATCCAAGAAGATTACAAATAATGCGCCTTACTATCGGCTACCAGGTCATTAGGAGCTGAAAGAGACCTTGAGGGTAATTTCATCCCAAATGCCGGTTTTACAGGTGAGGCAACAGAGGTTCTGAGCACTCCAGTTAGCAGCTTCTTCACTAAATGAAGCAATATTTAAGATACCAAAAAAGCACAATAGTACACAGTATATCCTAACTGGTAGGGAGAAAAGTAAACATCTTATTAGGAAATGTGTTGCTTAACAATCAAAAGCCATTTAAAAGCTAAATTCAAAATAGTGGCGGGGGGAGGGGGGATGAATGGATGAATTTAGTCTAGACTAGGTCAGCACTTTCCCAGACAAGTGCAGTTCATCCTCTTTGAACTCATGCCTCCCGCCTCTCTGCTGCAGTCATTTCCTGCCAGTGTGACCTGGCTTTAGATAATTCGTTCACGTACACTATCAGTAGATTTCACAACTAAATAAAACAGAAAAGGTTGCTACTCATACTTGTTTTTCTTCTCCTTCCCAAATTAATAAAAGTCTAAAATCTCTTGTTTGTATGGTTCACAGTTACCTAAAGTGCACCTAACTTAATAAAAACATTAACTGCATGTTATAGGCTGAATTGTGATCTCTCAAAATTCGTACACTGAAGTCCTAACCTCTAGTATGTCAGCATGTTACAATATTTGGAGATAGAGCCTTTAAAGAAAAAATTAAGGGAAAAAGAGGTCACATGAGTGGGTCCTAACCCAATATGATGGCTGCTCTTATAAAAAGAAATGAGGACACACAGAAGGATAACCATATGATGTCACAGAGAGAGGGTGGCCATTGGCAAGCCAAGCAGAGAGACCTCAGAAGAAATCAAATCTGCTGATACCTTGATCCTGGACTTCTAGCCTCCAGAACTGTGAGAAAATAAATTTCTGTTGTTTAAGCCACTCAGTCTGTGGTAATTTGTTATGTCAGCCCTAATAAACAACATACACTACATAAACACTAAGAATTTTAATTTCAGTTATTTACTGCCTTATTTAAAATTTATGTTCAATTAGTATTACCTACACTTGTTGCAACATAAACACATGTATCTACAAATATTATGCAACATGTTTTTATATGGCAATATTAAAATGATTTTTTCTTTATTACTCAGTGCAGTTCTGTAGTCCTTTATATAAAATTTTCCTTAAAGCCATCATTGGTACATTATTTTTGGAGTGCTTCGAAAAAAATACTTCTCTCAATTACATCAGTCAACATATTTTTCCAGACAAGTGTTTTTTGTGTTTTTTTTTAAGCTGAGCCATCCTGCCACCTGTTGGCAGCTCACAGCTGCTCAGCTCGGGCCAGGAATCAAACCGCTGTTGCTCAGAGCTCAAACTCTTGAGCGAGCTCTTAACCAACTGAGCCACTAGGCCGGCTCTCAGTCAAGTTTTACATAACATGGCTTATGTTTCCAAGCCAAATATATTTTACATACTCAAAATAAAATTTTCCAAGAATTAACATACACACATACATACTATAAAACGAAACTAAATACATCTTTCATTTGTGACAACTCACTTTTCCTGGAGACTCTTAAGGTGTGCTGTGTTCACATTCTCAAAGGTAGTTTCCATCTTCTTTCCGGTGAAACAAGCCCAGTTCCGGCCCAGCACATCATGCACCCACCCAATCATGGTCTCATGACACAAACTGGTCACCTTGCCACCCTCTTCTTTATACTGCAATCAAAGAAGGGAAGAAAAGGCCAAGTGAACCTATGGTCAACTCTCAGGTCCATTTCCTTGGCTCCCATTCACAGTAAAGACACCCCTTTTTTGTTTGTTTGTTTCATCTTAGGGATCAGCCCCTGCCAACGACAACCAAAACTCCATATTAGAGATTACATTCTGAGAAAACATTCTAGAAAAGGAAGAGAAATAAAGGTTTCTATGATTAGCATTGTTAGTCACCATCCAAAATTTACATAACAAAACACTTCTGGCTACGAAAGGCAAGGCACGAAACTAACATTTTTATAGCATCTGCCACACTCCAGGCATTTTACAAAAGCCACCTCATTTGATCCTCACAATAAGCCTATGAGGAGGCAGGTACCAATAACCCCATTTTGCCAGGGGGAAAGTAGAAGCGCAGCTCAGAGGAGACGTAGCTCCCACCTAAGATAACAGATCTGTTCGGTGTGTCCTTACATTTTTCCACTCAGAGAAGCTCCACTCCAGCAAAACACAAGAACAAGTGATGAAAATTTCCCATAGGACTACACATAATCTTTTCTTCTGTAACTTCTGTCCAATTTATCATGTTATCCTGATGATGAGAGAGCTAAAGTAACCTGATGAATAAATATTCCCTCTTCTTTATTTCACTAATATGACCCTTTGTCTTATTTCAACATTAACTATAAATTGATCGATCCAGGATTTGAACCCAGAGGCTTTGGTCCAGAGCCTAAAAACCCTCATTTTATAACATTTCTTCTTGGAGGAGGGACACATAATCTGGAATGAGAACATAGACTGTGGGAGGAAGAAAGAAAAATGCATGCTAAATTTCTATGAGGTGGGCCAGCTGCGTGGCGCATTGGTTAAGAGCTGGCTTGGGATGCCAGAGGGCCCCGGTTCAAATCCCACATATGAGGGCCAGTGACACTGCCCTCCACAGCTAAGATGCTGAACAACAGCTCAACCTGGAGCTGGGCTGCTGTGAGTCTCCTGTGACGGCATAGGCTGCAGCCCCTGTGGCAGTGGGTTGCCATGGGCTACCGTGTATAGCCAGCAGCCAGCATGAGTGGCCAGCAGCTGCCATGAATGGCTGTCCAGAAGTGGCGACTGACTGATCTGTCTCACCCGGGAAGAGCGCAATGATAATACCAACATGGGCCAGTGAAGCAACATCCTCCACAACTAGACTGAAGAACAAAAGGACAGCAACTTGTCTGTTCCCCTTCCCCTAATCCCCCAGTGCTGTTCCCATCCCCCAATTCCCCAATTTTAAAAAATCTAAAAAAAAATTTCTATGAGGAGGGACTTGGGCACAATTTCAGGTGTTGACTTAATATAATGGAATAAAAGCACAACAGCAGTCAAATCAGCCCCACAGCCAACTGTGTCTCCATACTTTTGACAAAAGTATACAGTAGGTTGGTTTTGGCCCACGGGCTGTAGTTTGCAGACTTCTAATCTCATATAACAAATACTACTTTACCTCCAAGCAGGGATTGGTATATTTAATTTTTAGGGGCCACGTAGTAAATATTTTAAGGCTTGCAGGCTATAAGGCCTCTGTCACAACCAGTCAACTCTACCATGTGATGTAAAATGTACATAGGGAATACATAAATGAATGAACTAGACTGTGCTCCAACAAAACTTTATTTACAAAAATAAGCCAACAGTTTGCAAACCCCAAGTTTAGAGGAATGAAAGGGCTAAACTACACTTGAAGATAAAATTACCTTATTGCATTTGACTATCTCTGAATTCAACTCATATTTAATGGTAGAATTAAAAATGTATGGCCTTAGGATCCAAAAGGGCTAGATTTGAATTCTGGATTCGCCACCCGCTAAGCTATATATTACAAGGCAAGTTACTAGTGGCGGGGGGGAAGTGTACAAATTTTAAGAGATGTTATTTATGTATTACTTTTCAAAGTTTAAGGGAATTACAGTAGCAATGTGTAGTACCTACAACGTTCGCTCCAAAGATGGCGTTAATCAAATGAATGCTCTAGCATCATTCATTGTATTACAATTTTAATCCAATGTGTATTCTTAAAATGTGTATACAATTTTTTGGCACCCTCTGCATAGGCTACTCGTAGGAACGTTTTGCTTCTATCTTGGGAATTCATGATATTGTGAAGCCCATCTATCTACCTCTGGCTAAGAAGATCATCTCTAGCATGAGTTCAGCTGACCTCATGTCCTGCTAAAGCCCCAACTCAGAACTGGAAACACGGAAATAAAAAAGGGTCTAGGACAAAATTGGGCTAAGTAGTTCGAGGGTATGTTGTGAGCAAAGGTCGAAAAAATTTGTATTTATTGTGCTGAACTACATGAAACTGATATTTTTAGAGATCAAAAGAAGCGCATATTGGTAACCTCACATGATGCAACCTACACCCCTCAGAGTTCTATTTGGTGTTTCTCTTTGGCATGGGCTCTTGACCATATTCCCTTCTCCCCTGTCACATGCCAGTCAGACAGGCCAAGTGTGGTTACACCAGTTCTCCCCTCACCACTGCTGTTTTAGAAACCAGTCTCCCAAGGCTTTGTCAAGAGTTCTTGAGGTCTACCTTATAGAAATCATCAAATACACATAAATGAAAAAAAAATGCTGAACAAAGAAGACACATATTAGAGTATAACAGAAAAGTTAAAAACAAAAATAAGAACAAAAGAATGGCCCAAATTTTCAAGTCTAAAAATGATTACGTAAATTAATAATTCAAAGGCATATTATACAACATTTTAAATGATAAATATGAACTCTATAGGAGAAAGGTGAGCACGTTAAGTCTAGGGAAGGCTGCCTGCTTTTAGTTTTATTGGAACACTGCCAGGTCACTTGTGTATATATTGTCTGTTGCTGCTTCTGTGCTATAGAAGCAGAACTGAGTCGCTGCCACAGAAACCATTCAGGCCCAAAAAGCCTAAAACATTTGTTATCTGGCCCTCTAATAAAAACTATGCTGATTCCGCTATAGAAGAATAAAAACAGAACACCCATGATATATCAAGAGGAAAAAAATACAGGATAGTATTTAAGTTGAATGTAAACAAGTAATTTTTTTTATAAAACATAATTTTTAAAAAACGGAAATGAAAGGTGAAATGGGTCTTTGGGTGGGGTCTTCTTGGTTATTTAACAAAGAGAGATCATTATATAAATTTTGTGAAATTAATCCCTTTTAAAAACACTCTTATCTCCTAAGAATGAGACTCAGCCTACAAAGTCCTAGAAGAGGACATCCATGAGGGGTGGTCCAGGTATTATTCGATCCTGCTAATTTTGATCTCTCAGGTATTAGGATTACACATCCTGAAAAAAATCACTAATATAACGTATTTTGTACTTTGCTAAGCTCTTCCATTCATTTATCAAATATTCATTAATCATATAATATTTCCCAGGCATCATGTAAAGTGCTAGTATGCACATACACAAGTACTGATGTGGTCCCAGCCCTTAAGAAGTTCAGAATTCAATGAAGTAAACAAACATGTAAATAATTCATTACAGCATCATGTGGTTCAGCAAGCTAACCAGGCTTGGAGAAGCCCGGGAAACTTCCTCATCCAAGCAGAAATTTAAATCACAGACGAAATGACTTTCCCAACGTTTTGAAAGAGTTAGGGGCATTCAAAGTAGAAGAAACGGGCCCCATGGTTCTCATCAGCGTGGTTTTGCTAATTGGCACAACCGAGTCATAGTGATAAGCATGATGGCTCACACCAAATGAATTCCCCTATGAGGGGAAGGATGGCTTGTTATTTTGAGAGGAGGGGGAAATAACAGGAGCATGACTGATTTGGCTGCAGTCCCTGATCATTCATATTTGTTCAAGGACTCTGCACTCCTCCTCCTCTTCAGTATTACAGAACTATAGGACCTCGACTTTTACCTATCACTTCATACTTTATAAACAAATTCCAGGTTACTTATAAATCTTAGAGGTTCAAGAGAACATAGATAACATATAGTCTCAGGGTACACACAAAAAAAAGATACCTAAAGGAGGTGGTCTAATGAGGATTTAAAATCAAGGACTCCTAGAGCCAAGCACTCTTCCCAGTACCGGGCACCACTTCTTCATACACCTTGTCATGAGCTAGAGAAGTAAACATACAGGTTGATTGCCAAAAACACTGAAAGAAGGTACCTAGAATCCATGCAGCAGAGGCTCAAAACTCAATTTGCAAAGGGTTTCCATCTATATCATTTGGGCCTCACAATGATTCCTGGAGATAACAGGCATTATTCTTCACATGAAAAAAAAAAAAGTGGCTTTGAAAAGTTAAACAGAGAAGAATTCAAATATGGATTCATAGGTTACAAGGATCACTGCTTTACCCATTCTTTCCTTTAAAAAAAAGTTGGACAAGATGAACCAACTGACTCTCTGAAGTGAGGTCCAGTGTTGCCAAGCCCCTTTCACAGCAGCCTAAATTCTCTAGCATACTGGTCACTTCCCACTCACTGTTCAGGTACCCATGTTGCCTTAGCAAGTTCAGTCTTTTTACCATTTTTGCCGAGAGTTTTTGATGCAGAACAGAGGTAAAGGACACCACCTTTGGGTTGACTGCCTAGCCTGGATTCAGCTTTGCCACTTCCTGGCCATGTGATCCTCAGCAAGTTACTTAATCCTCTTAGTACTTTCTGCTTCCTTATCTATAAAATCAGAATGATAACAGACTCCACCTCACAGGCTGTGTTATATATATATGAACCCATTTTTCACAGCAGCCTACGGGGTCATTTTTTCCACACAAAAGAATAAGCACTGTGAGAACCGGATTTTTGTTTATTCAGTAACTAGGAAACTATCTAGCACTAGGAAGCAGTTGGTTACTGAATGAGTGAATGGATAATGAACAATAGGAAAGAACAACAAATGTTAAGTCCTATCTCAACAATAACACAGAAACTCAGAAGAGGTATCAAATTTAAAATTAATAGTAGTGTGGTGCTGCCAAGATGTCCAAGACCAAATTCTGACTTATAGTGTTACTTCAGAAATGTTCATTTTCCTCTCCGAACCTCAGTTTCTCTCTCAATAAATTTAAGTTGACCTAGAAATTCCAAAATATCCCTTTGGGCTTCTTAATTGTGGTCCTTACATCTGTGGATTTCCTATTTAATATTCATAAAGCCAGGTAAATAATTCTTTAGATACTCTGCTTATTTTATATACTTATATATCTAAGTAATCCTAAATAATCCTAAAAAAAATTACAACTGTTTCTGTTGTTTTACTCAAGCAAAGGTACTAAAGAAGTTATCCATTTGTGTACCATTTCTGATACACTAAATGGAATTATTTTCTATTTAAAATTTATTTTATATTATTCTGTAGTTTTCCCAATCAAAGGTAATTTGGTCTTTATCAGAACCTGAAATTTCCTTATAAAAGGAAGGACAGGGCTGTAACACCACTGTGCAGGGCAACTTCAACTTAGGCGAAAAGAAGCATTTAACCGCTCCAGAAGCCAAGTACTCAATACCTTAACTTGATAGGACCACACACTGTGCCCGTTATCTTCTTGATTTGAATGTTCTCAGGGTATGTCATTGTTCCTGCTATTGTAAAATATTATGTGATTTTTGACATTACCAATTAAGAAGTTGAAGTCTTGGCTATCTAGCTTCAAATGCATTCAAAAAACTACAGGGTTTTATTTTCCTGAGGGTTTTATTTCTTTATATAAACCTCAGTTTCTGAATAATCCCTTGCACTAATGGGGTAATTTAAGTTTGTATTCATTTATGCCAATTTCTACTCCAGCAAATAGTTAGTTTCAAAAAATTTGAAAAACCTCCAAACCATAGCACTTAAGTTTGGAAAACTACTAGGATTCAATAACTATCAAGTTGCTTGTTCAAAATTACCATTGGGTTGCCAAGCATTCACAAACCCCCCCCCCTTCTTCAACTTCCCACTCATTTTATCAACTATCCAATTAGATCTACCAAGTAATTAACCAATTGAAAAAGAACAGGTTATTTTAGAACTTAAGTTACTTATCCCAGAACTTAAGTTATTTATCCCAGATCTCTTTCTCAACTGCTTTTTGACAGAAGGGAGAAAAATCACTCACACCATTTTCGACTGTTTTTCTGATTATAATATGCTTAGCAAAAATTTGGAAAGCCTCGTCTGGGAAGAGCGTAATGATGGTGCCAACTTGGACCAGTGAAGCAACGTTCTCCACAACTAGACTGAA
>NW_017731429.1:8630-49631 GCF_001890085.2 Hipposideros armiger | reverse complement strand
TACCTACACTCAGTTCCAATATCAGATGTTTACATGCATGTAGTGTGCTACCTATGAGATGAGTAGGACACTGTATGTACTGCTTAAATTTGTGTAGTTACTGATTTAATTAAGGTAACTCTCACAAAATGAACAAGTAGCTTAAAATAATACTTGCAAAGAAACTAGAATTTGAAAAAATACTATTGATGTAAATAGAAGCAAACATAAAAATGACAAAACTTATATTTACCCTATTCCTACTATGAGGTCTATCAGCCACATTAAAAGATTAGGAGGTTTTAGAAACAGAGGCTTTGAAATGATTCCATCACTGCAGTATTCGTTTTTTAATCTTATTTATCAATAAAGAAAATATTTCAGTTCAAATTTGTCTATTAAATTGTCACCATCCCTAACACTAAATAGTAATTCTTCTGAACTCTACTAAACTTGTGACTTTCATACTTATAATAAAACGGATCAAAACTACTGAAATTCTTTACTTAAAAGATTTTAATTAGAAAATTGTTTCCAAATTTTGAAAATTTTCAGTAATGAAGATTCTTGGTAACAGACCCTTACATTGCTTTTGGCAACAAAGTCATGCTGATGAAGCATATGTGTATGTTTTCAGAGGATATCATCATGAAATATATTTTGCCAAGATACATTTTTGTGACAATGAACAAACCACATATTATTTAATATTATTACATATGCTTAATAGAAAACACATTAGTACAGGAGTGCGTGTATATAATTTTTTAATGTATCTATGTATACTGTGGAATATGTAATAAAAAATGTGGACATCTAGGTCTATTCCATCAACATCATTCACCATTTCAGAAAAGAACAGCTTTCATGAAGTAGAATGATTTAAGGAAAAACCACATATGTAGAGATATTACATTCCAAGAATACTGAAGAACAAAGAATGTTCAATTTTTTTCCCTTGGTTTTATATATATATATATATATATATATATATATATATATATATATGTACATTTATATGTATATTAAAAATGTATTTTCTTTTTAACATTCCAATGAATTATCTTTTCATTTCATTTTGGAAGTCACTGTTTGACAGGACAGGACCCATATCAACTGACCTGACTCCAGACCTGACAGCAATATATATATATATTTATATATTGCTGTCAGGTCTGGAGTCAAAGCCATTAGAAGGCAACAAAAGAGAGCAAGGCACCTTTTACCAGACTGGTATTTTGCCCTATCCATACAAGAGCATCACATCTTTCTTTAGTAAAAAACCAACTTCCCTATGTCAGTTTCAAGGGTTTTCTCTAGTTTTCTGCCTACTAACTAGACAACCACTTATTTAAAAAGTTGAATTTTAATGAACTGTGAAACTACCAGGAAACGGTCACAGTGGTTGAAACCAAATAATTTCCAGCATTTTACTGAAGGAATTGGCAGCTAGATTTAAATGCAATAATAGAGGGTCATAAATTTATTTATCTCCAGTGCTGAAAAGGCATTCAGTTAAAACCAAGAATATATGTGTTCCAGAACTAGTTAAGAAAACAGCAATTTACCACTCAGCAAAGTAGCCAAAGTCCCTTGGCTCATTCATCACTTACTCATAAACTTTTTAGTTTTCAATTACAGTAGCCATACAATATTATATTATTTTTAGGTACAACTTAGGGATTATATAACTATATAACTTACAAAGTGATCACCTCAACAAGTCTAGTGCCCATCTGGCACCATACATAGTTATTACAATATTGACTCTATTCCCTATGATGTACTTTACATTACTTGCTCATAAACTATTAAAACTGTGAGGTTAGAAGAAATTGTAGAGTTCATCTCATCTATCTTTCAGATGGTGCTTCTCGCTGTACTTAACAAAGATGGGGCATAACCACACAGCATTCCAGGCTAGTTGATTCTCCAGGCTTGGGGGAAGCACTGTAGTCATGAAGTTCACTATTTCCCGATAGCTAATTTAGTTTTTAGTAATTCTGAAAATTGACTCTTTTTAACTTTAAGCCCTATCTTGGCCTCTACAGGCTCATACAAAAATTAGAACATAAATCAACAGAATAAAATTGAAAAGCGTCCTCTGTTTTGTACAAAATCATTCTACAAATATGGCCTAAGGGTCTACCATAGAGTCACAAAGGTAACAGGTACTTCCAGAAACATGTCAATGAAACAGGACAACACAAGATTATAGTATTAAATGTTCTTTCTTTTACAAATATTTATTGAAGCCCTATTATTTATCACATTGTGCTCAATTTATCATATCGTGCTATACATAGGGAATAAAATGATCAGTAATACAGAGTTGGTCCCTGCTCATGGAGTTTCAAGACCAGAGAAGAACAAACAGGCAATTACAACAGAGAATGCTAAGCGGTATTATATATTATGAGGACTTCTAACACATATAGCTGCAATTTGTACCAGCAGTCTTCTCTTCTTCCATAATCAAAACAAACATTTAGATACAAAGTTACTCAGAGAAACAAACAAAAAATCACTTTAGTAGAGGTGATTTTAAGTTTTAGAATAAATTTTTATACATACTAGTTACTTTCTCAGTATTTACATCCTGAAAATCAGTATAGAAATATACAACTCTCTTAGAACTCTGGAGGCAGGTAATACCTGATATTTTTTAGCACAGAGAAGAAAAAATATAAACATAGCACCAGTCTTGATTTGTGTTTCTAGAACCCTACAGAATTAATTATTTGTAAGCTGGCCATACTGGTAAAAAAAGTCTTTGAAAAGACAAGAGAATGTGGTTAATTTTCCAAGCATCTATAAAGTTCTATGTGCATTAGGTGCTGAAGATATACAGGCAATAAACATTCAGTCTGGAAGAAGTTGAAGACATGCTATGAAATCATTCCATTATAGGAAGTTAGTACTAACACGGCAGAGGTGTCTGCAAAGCATAACGGGAACCACGATTATGGTGTTTCTCCAAGTAATGAACTTGGAGAGGGATTCACAGAGGTGTCACCAAGGTCCTGAGTGGTGAATAACAACCAGGTCCAGAGGTAGGAAGGAGAAAGTATCTGGGTAGAAGTAGTCAGCTGTACTGTTACCTCATCTTTATAAGATATAGCCTTCCCAGAATCACAGACCAGTACCTTTCAGGTGGTATAAAAAGTTATCTGAACCAATAAAATAAAGATGGCAACGTGCTAGCTAAAGATTCCACCATTCAAGCAGGGATGCAGGGCTGGGGGAAGTCCTCCTAGACAGTATGAATTAGGTGTAGCCCCACATTTTCAGTTTACTGAGGCTGATATTATTAATCAGCTCAGAACAAACGGGGAGGAAACTAGTCCATTGTGTAGCAGGAAAGAGCTAAATGATAGTAATCAGGGTGAACAATAGTGTTATTAAGAGAAGTGAACTTGGCAAAGGTATATAGGTTGTATTTAATTTGAAGTTCACAAAGCTCTGCTTCCTAATCTGGGGACTACAAAGGGAAGGAGCAGATTTTTTGTCTTGAATGACAGGCCTCTGGCTGAGGAAACAAAGTGAGTTGCCTCATTTCAAAAGGAAGCCTAGGCTTCAAGCCGATTCTTCTCCTAAATTTCCACAGGAGCCAATGCAGTGCATATGCTATTCTATAAAACTAACATTTGTGATGCTTCCAGTCTGGGATTCTGCAGAAAATCTACCCAAATGTGACTCCAGCTACTTGTACTGCTTTGTGCAATGGCTTTTCTTGCACTCTTTAGCCTCAAGGAAGTCTTTAGGCTTGAAAAGACTAGCTCTTACCAGTTAACAGTTAAACTGTGTGAGCTTAAGCACTGTATGAGACTAATTATCCCTATCTCTAAAATGAAGCTAGCAATATTTACTTTATAGGGGTTTTGTAAGGTAAAGTACCTCAAGTTCTTAGCACAAGGCTGGCATCTAACCAAAAAAATTAAACAAAAAAAAAGAAAAACAATTAAACAACAACAAAAAAATGTATTAATCCTCCATAGAACCATCTTTCCACCAATGACATATCTGTGCATCTCAAGATATCCTGAAGCCTTATTTCCTCCTTCTGATAGGTGCTGGGGTTCCTCAAGGTAAGTAGAGAAAGAGAAGGCATTCAAGAAGGTAATTTAACCGTGAATAAAATTTGCACAGTCAATGAAATGAAACACAAAATTCCAATCCTAGCCAGATTGGAAAAATTATTTCCATAGAAGAGTATTCAAAAGAGAAAAACAAAAAAACAAAAACAAAAAAACTTGTGTTGCGTGTTATTCCTTTTATTCAAAGGCTGAATGGTGAAGCCACCTAAGACTTCCAGATTACTTTTTCTTTCTCCTGCGTAGTCTCTGGTTGTTCACATTCCAAAATGGTGGTGGCTGCTTTCCATCGAAACGTTCAGGAGGGCAGCTGCCTTGGAGGTAGGTCACCAGGATGCCTCTGCATTTTACATGCACATACAGACTCCAGAAGGGCCTGGGGCTGCTACGGGCTTGCTAGCCGTTAGAGGTAGGTAGGTCCAGGGCTGCACGCTGCTCTGCCTCTTAGCCCCAAAGCCTGTTTTGGGCTGTGGTTTTAAAAGAGCCCTTCAACAGATGCTCTATTTAATAACTACAAGGCAATAAAAACTGAAGTTAATAAGCCAACAAGGATCATACTGTCTCTAAAAAATGTTTAATCATATTAATGTCTTGCAAGTCAAAAAAATATCAGTACTAGTATTTAAGATGCTGGTATTTTTATTTTTTATTTTTTTATGCTATTGAAGACATTCACAAAAATCCACCATTCTTAAAAGTAAAATGCTTAAGCAACATGTATTGAGCATGCAGCCAACAGGTTTGAGAAGCACATGCAGATACATCTAAAATTAACTGCCACTGTAGAAGCCTAATATTATCTTGAAACGTACATAAGAAACAGGCTAATCTAGCAACCTAGATACATGAACATGTATCTCTTACAAATTCTAAATGTAGGCTTAGTGCTGTTTGGGTCCTGTTTCCAGGTACAAGGCTATTTTGTACCATTTAAAAGCAAATACCAGGGACTATCTTTTCTACTGGCAGAGATGGTCCCATAATTAGGAGAAAGAGAGTGAGTTTTAAGCCAGAATTGCATAAACTGCATTCTGAGAATGCCTTATTTTTTGTAAGGAAAAAATGGTGAATGTATTTTGGGAAAGTTTCCTATTGTATCTTCCTCCTAAGCTATCACCATGTTAATATATTAAAGATTCTGAAAAGTTCTGAAATAAAGTAAATTATTTAACATAAATCTACACTTATTCAAATACCAGAAAAGAATTCAGAAAAAAAAATAGCTTATTAGTTTCAGCCTTAATTTTCACTTTAACATGTTACTAGTGGCTGCCTAGAACCATCTCTAAAGCTTAACATGATGAAATGGTACACCTGGTGAGCAATCCTACCAGGCAGGTGTGTGGACTGCTGTTGGCCCATTAAACAGTTATCAGTAAATGCTGATATAGGAAAAGGCGATAGCCAGTTCCATCTTTCATATCTCATTCTTACGTAAGAGCTAAGTAAAGAAGGAAGGGAAAGGGGGGGAAAAAAACGTTGTGTGAAAATGCAAGGAAGGTTAAATCCCTACCAACTTTACTCTCCAACCACCCATTTTCCATCAAAATTCTGGACATCTAAATTTATGGATCCAGTGAAAGCAATGATTTAAACATCTATTCTGAAAGCATGAGAAGCATTGTAAAGAGTAAAAAATTTCTTCTTCTTCCAGTCAATATTTTATGTGCTGAGAAGGAGCCATTTAAAGAAAAAAATATATATATATGGGTAATATCTCACAGGGATGGGTGAAAGGTATGTCAATTTCTCCGGAAGAGCCACCTTCTCTACTGGAAGGCAGACTTAAAATACCATGACCCCCATGAGTCTTTTTAGGAAAAAAATGACAACAGGAGGCACCACAGCCACTTCAAAGATGTGAACTGAACTAGAGTCAACCTTTTCTTAACGGGGTCTTTACCTTTCTAGGGTCATGTCTGTTTATGTTGTGAGCATCATACCTCGGAGGGCTAATCTGATGTGTGCAAATAGAACATGCTCAAGTGAAAAAAAAACATATAAAATAATGTAAGCATGTAAGTGGTAGCAAATAAGCAGGCTCAAGCAAGAAATCTACAAGAAAACTATAATCTCTCCAGTCTGGTCTCCATCTCACTATTGAATAAACATTAATTTGCATAAACCTCCAGGAGGGAAGCTTGATTTTAATAAGAAAGTTAAAAATATTTTAATGGCGCTCACCCAGTTTGTTCCTCTGATGTGGCAAATCATATATTCCCACAGTTCCCAGTTGCATGAACAACTGACTGATAAAATCAGTGACATCCTATGAAGAGTTTACAAGGGTAAGCTGAGTCATTATGCTGAGATTAAACATTATGAAAGAAAACAAAAGACATAGTTAAGCATGCATTAAGTGTGAAACTTCTCATTCTTTCCCTCAATTGAAACACTCTTTTAAAAGTAAACCTCAAGGTGTTTTAAAGAAAAATCCTAACCTTGGTGTACTGAATCTACATTAAAACAAGTAAATCTATCCCAGTAATAAGTATTCTAAAAACTGAATTCTTACATCTTAAAAATGAACCCACAAGGACCGTGAAAAAATTGTATAAGAGTCCCATATCCTTTTCTGTAGAAACACATGATTGTAATTTCTGGCTGTTGTGGCACGCTTGAAACTTACAAGTCACTGGCATAAAAAAATGGGCAAATGAATCTTCTGGTATGGATTTCACAACCATTTCCCAAAGTTTCCCAAATTTTCCTGTTTTAAATAGCAACCTGTTTTAGAAACACTATGGTAATGTTTTTTAGCTTACAGTTCTACTAAGACTGTTGGGTCCCAAACAAAAACTCAATTAGAAATCAATGAAGTTTGCTTGACTATCACCAAATAGAATTTTCAGCCACAATGAGTCTAGTTTCCCTTCTGTGCATGTTCTCCAGCCCTTAAATAGCCTAATCTTCAAAATAAAATCTGAATTCCTTCTCTACTGTCTCCTTTTGCGGCCTCAGAGAAAGTGACATGAGAAACATTAAAAGGCTAGAAAGCGTATTCAACTCGAGGGTGTTCTTTGGAGCTTAGTTTGTTTCATATGACTTCCTTCCTCTGGGCAATTTTGTGGAGAGGATGGCGTACATAGGAGCTTTATACATACTCATCATAAAAAAATGAACAAAGTGATGGCTCAGCTATTAAAAAAAAAACAAGAACAAAGTAAATAAAAGCATAAAGACGAAAAAATTATCACTTATCCACCCATCATATAAAGTCAGCCATAATTAAATGTCCTTTATGATGTTTTGTTACACTGTGGTTTTTGTATGAAGCTGGCTGCTTATAACCTGCAGGTACTTTTCAGGGTACAAATTTATTGGCATGTGCCAATTATAACCAAATGGTAAATGCTATTAAAATGTGATAATCTTGGAAACTGACCTGCAGACAGTATTGCATTTCAATTTGGGCAGCATATTGTTTTAAAAGAAAACTGAAATGAAGGCCTCTAGGAAAGTTTCAATTTTGCCGCAGGTTTAATGACTCTGTATTGTTTTACATAAGGTTGTTTCAAAAGTTTAGGTACCTACCTGGGTGGGCCCTAAATGCATTTGAATTTATAATAAGTATAAACTTATTATCTGAACATAAAATGTTCAGATAACTGAATGTCTACAGGAAGTTGAGAAGGAAAACATAACTTTTAAGAATTATTGCCTACTGCTTCCTGCCCAATGCAAACTACGCAAAAATTTTCAGTCAGTGTCAAGATTCACTTCCTTCCAAGCTTTTATCTAGCTTGAAGAAGCATGCAAAAAAAAAAAATACAGATTATCCCCATTCAACTTCCAATTTCTAAAGCAGATAAAACCCAAGGGGGGGGGGGAAGGCAGAGAAACCTCAAGTCATGAAAAAACGCTCATCTTCCAAGTGAGGTCTGAATCAGGAGAGCTTAACACAGGACATTCCTAACAATAGAAGTAGTAGCACAATTGCTTGCTTCAAAGCTGGAATGCAGGGAGAAGATGTGGAAGCTGTTTGCTGTGGAGCTCGCTCTGGGGGAGCAGAAAGTGCAGCAGGAGCCTCACAGAATAACCCAAGAGTATCACCTGCTCCGCAAACTCTAGCAGGAACAGCAATAAGAAACAATCTGATAAAAGCATATCTGAAGAGAGCAAAAGGAATCAAGTGGTGGGGTCCAGTTTGAGTCCATGGAGAGATCTGGACAGCCAACTGATTGGTAGAATAACAACGCCGAGAATACTGATAGCACATTTACATGGCAAATATTTGCCAGGTATTTCTGTAATGGTAGTAAGTAGGGTGGACTATGGTATAATTTACATAAGACACAGCCCTGAGTGACAAATACTGATTGTTTTGACAATTCTTCATTTAAAAAAAATAATTAATTTCCATTTAAAAGATACTTTCTAAGTCTGAAGGGAAAGGTCTCGTGTGCTTTACTCATTAAATAGGTTTTGTGTTTTTCTTGAAACCACATCCAGCATGGTTTCTCCAGCACCACTGTAGGAAATACCAGATGCTCAGGGTAAACTCCAGCAAGCTTTTTGTGTTAACAAGTGTCGCCATAAGTGCTTGACTATCCTATTATCTAAAATCAACTCCACTCTACCATTTTTTTTTAAACTCTGCTCCTATTTTTCAGTTGGATTTGCTAAAAGGGCATGGATTTTCTCCCTCTGCAAGATATGTTTACCTGGAACTACTTGATTATGTTAAAAGAAATCTTAAAACAAAGTATCTTATGTATATTCTACTCTGCTTGTTGATATTATAATCTTCATCACAAGGCCTAACTAATGACCAGTCAGAATGGTTGATTTTTCAGCAGGAAAAGAAAAGATGGCCCTAATAATGGTTCTGGGCAAATGCACACTTTATAAAAGTATACTGAAATCGGTAGAACGCTCTTCCTATTTTTATTCCTAATGAGAGAATACCATCCAGAAGCAGATGATTAGGCGGGGTCTTCCCTACAACAACATATTCACTGACTTTTCCCCACTTATGGTTGAGACGCTTATACCTTTATTTGGTGTTAAAATCAGCTTTCTGTTGACCTACTACTATTAATGTTCTGAGGCTATGGGAAAACACCAAATCTGCTTACACTGTGATGTATAAAGAAATACAAAGTGTTCTGACTCTTCCTTCAGTCACCAGCGGTTCCCTCTGTCCCCACCAGCTCAACTCCTATTTAAGCTGAGAGCAAACTGATTGAAACCTATTACTGGAGGGAAATTGCCCTTGTCTGTTTCTGATTATGACTCAGGTAATTAAATGGTGACTTTAGAAGTTCCCTCACCAGTTTCTCCAATTCTACTGAAGGAAAGAATGAAACGTTTTCTAAGCCAAATGAGTAAGACTATTTACTCATCTAATTACATCTATTTCTCACCTTGTATGTATATAATTTATGCAACCTCCTATTTCTCAACAGAAATACACTTCATCAATTCCTTTTCATTTTTTAAAACACATATGGACTAGGTGCCTATTATGTGTCAAGCAAGAAAGGAGAAGAGAGAGGGGGAGGAGTGGGAGGCAGAGGGAAGAGAAAAGGGAGGAAAGTGAAAAGAAAAAGGGTAAGGAGAGGAGAGGGGGATATATGGTAACAATTGTCTTGAATTTCTGTTTCCTTGTGCATCAATTCCATAGGGATTCTCAATCTGAAGGCAAAAATACTGAAGGGCTGTAACAGAGTAGCTAAGAGGTCTGCAAAGCCCTGGGCTCATCAATATGCAAACCGAGAATTATAATGAGATTGAATTACATTGACCACATCTGCACTAGTTTTAAATATTCATATAGATACTGGTATTATTTTCAAAAATGCATAGTATCCAGGGGTGATATTAAAAATATTTAATAAGTGGTTAAGCATGGGCTTCAACTAATAAAATACACTGCTAACCCTCAACAGCCAGCTTGGACAGACTGTTCCTGTCAGCTGAGTAGCAGACGAGCCAATCCAGGTGAAGGGAGACAACTTTTTCTGCTCTGTCTCTGTTTTCTTTGTTCATATTAAAGAGGGGTCCTCATAACCAAAAATACTGGGAGTTATTTTTGTAAGAAATAGGCTTGGCTCAGATGTAACACCATATCCTAGTGATTAAATCACAACCCATGAGAGAAATCATAAGAAATTTAGAAGTTAGTGTTATGTTGGAGCTTTCTCTCTCATCATCTTTAACAGTCATTCCCTTACTTTCCCATGAATCCCTAGTATTGGCCAACCCTTGATGCTCCAAAGCAGCGGTTCTCAACCTGTGGGTCACAACCCTTTCACAGGGGTCGCCGGGTACTCATATGTGGGCGTATCTGCATGTGGGCCTGGAAACGGATAGAGGAGCGGTGTCTCGGTTCCTAAGACCATCGGAAATATGTTTTTCAATGGTCTTAGGCAACCCCTGTGAAAGGTTGAGAACCGCTGCTCCAAAGGCTGTAAACGCAATCCCATGAAAAACATCTGTCTTTATTTATACTTGATTTATAATAAACAGCTAGTCTCTGCTTGTGGATTCAATTTATATAAACTATTTAATACTCTGCCAACAGAAAAAAATTCCAACTTCAGAAGGGTATCTGGGATAGAGTACAATCTGTGCTAAGCTATTTTACCCTAGGGTATGCCTGCAATTGGAAGCAATGTGTTAGCATGTAAGAATGGTCAATGGTTTTTCCCTAGTGAAAGAAGAAAACACGCTGGCCTGGCTAGACTACCTGTTACTTTAATTAGCCCAAGAAGTAACTCCCATGGGCAGGCCGAGTGGCGCATTGGTTAAGATTTGGCTTGAGACGCCAGCTCTGAGCAGCAGGGCCCCAGTTTGGATCCCATGTGAGGGCCAGTGACGCTGTGCCCGCTACAGCTAAGATGGTGAGCAACAGCTCGACCTGGAGCTGGGCTGCCGTGAGTTGCCGGCGACGGCGTAGGCTGCAGTGGGCTGCCATAAGCTACCGTGAGTGGCTGACAGCTGGCATGAGTGGCCAAGAGCCACAGTGAGCGGCTGTCCAGTGGCCGGTGACCGATCTGCCTCACCTGGGAAGAGTGCAATGATAATACCAACATGGGCCAATGAAGCGACGTCCTCCACAACTAGACCGAAGAACAAAAGGACAGGGCAGCAACTTGTCTATTCCACTTCCCCGATTCCCCAACGCTGTTCCCCTCCCCCAACTCCCCAATAAAATCTTTTTAAAAAAAAGTAACTCCTATGCTATCTCTTTGTCTTAGTTTAGTCATGTTACTCACATTAATATATTTTCTACATCCTATTACTTCAGTGGGTCACTTGGGTCAATTTCTCAGAACCAACAAGCAATGATAAGGAGGATAGCATAATAGCATAATAACTCCAAAAACTATTTTATGACATCCATGTCTTTCCTATAGATTCAGTACAAAGCCAAGTGGCTAAAGCAATATTTAGAAATAAAGTTATAGTAATAAAGAAAATAAATTAAGAATTTACTCATACTTACCACAAAGTAAATTTAAATATAGGTGGAATGTACATATTCAAATATAGATCAGTTGTTTTTTTTAACCTACTGAAATCATAATTTTTGTAAAAATTATACCATCTAACGTCTCTGGGGAAGAGTAGTGTCAATTCTGGTTATCTTTTTAATTTTAAAATTCTGAGGGTCTACTGGTAAGAAGAGGCTTCAGATATTAAATCAGTGAAAATATGAATGCATTTTCCAATAAAACTAACCTTAAAAAAGGCAAACCATTTGTAGTCATTCAACACAATTTCAAAGCCTTGATTGTAAATGATGGTGAAATGGCCAGAATTGCCAAAGTCATCATATGCTGTATCCAACTTCTTAAGGTGCACCACTACTTTTTTTTCTGGTGGTCCTAAAGAAAAGAAAATACACAACAATGGAAAATTATTTTGACTTCAATAGGAGGAAAAATTTCCTCTATAATTTCCACTATTTTTAAGCTGCTTTCTTGTCATGCTATCCAATTTGAGCCAATTTGTCTTGACGATATCAGTTTCCATCTTGTTGCCCCCTCTGTACAATCCCAGAAGGGTTTCAGGCCAGCCTGTGAAGTAAGGGCTCAACAGACAGAAATATGCCAGAAGGCAGAAAGACCCCCAAAAGTACAGCCACTGCTTTCCCAGAGCATCCAGACTGAAGACATCTGTCCACTGAAGAAAAGGGGAAACTTGGGGGATGTTGAAAATGACGGGCAGGAATGGGAAGAATATAAAATGGTAGTCAGAAAGTGGAAAATATAAAAAGACTTGCTATCAGATCAAAAGAAGGACAAATGACATGATCTCTTTAAAAAAGAAATGGGCTACCTTTCTCCTTAATGGCTCTACAGTTCAGAACTTCAAAATCTGAATCCTTCCAAAGTATTCAGGTTTCAATCCTATAAAGCTAATTTGTGCTGATAGGAACTCAACTTTTAACCTTGAGAAGACGGGGACTCAGATCTGCTAGTGTCTTTAACTACTTACTATATTACACTCAAAGTAATAGTTTATAGGCAGAGGCTGCCTGAAAAGGGTTCTGCTGTGTCCCATCTGGAGGTTTGCACATTTTGGCAGTTTTTCCATGTTTCAGATTAATGTTTAGAAATCAGAGATTGCATGTGACAGAAGAGTGTAAATCCTGATCTCCCTTCTGCTTCAAACCAGTAAATTCAACTTTTAAAAGAGAAGATGGTTACAATGCCCAGGATTATGCGATGCCACACCGTCATCTGGAGTTGGACAGCTGAATTGGTTCTGTTTAAGTAACAAGTAACCTGACCATCTTTGTTTTGATGCCAAGGAAATTGCAGCCGAGAGTTTCACTCATTCTGCACAAGCCACAGGGTGGTCAGGATTTAGGCAGAACAAAAGTGCCTCTTCCAACTGAGACTGCGTGTTTTTCCTACACCCATTACTGAATTCTTTGTTCTTGGTGTCTGAGGGTATGTGGAATACACCAATGTGTTAAAACATTAGATGTTTATTAAAGCCTTCCATAAGCCAGGCATTTTATATTTCCAAATATAATTACTAGCTAAAAAATTAATAAAAGGATCCAGAAAAAAAATCAAACCTTTATATACCTTCCTGCAATTCAGGAAATGGTTCTGAGTGATCCCATAAATTTTCTCAAGCTATTAGCATCAACACACCTCCAAATCAAAATCGCTGGGCATAAAAGGCTCTTTCCCACCACCTAACAAAAGGAGAAAATTTTTCTTGCTATATTCTTAAGTCTTTGGGCTCAGTGTCACCAGCACAAGAAAAACAAACAAACAACGAAAACCCTGCAGATTGGAAGGGGAGATCATAAGACTGCAGTCGAACTCCCTTCCAAACCAAACCAAGCAAAAAAACAGAAAGAAAAATTGGGGGGGGGGGGGAGGAAAGTTCTTCAATAAAAGTGTTGAGGCCCCAGGAATACACAAGAAAATGTGAAGTTAGAAGTTCTCTGCCGTTCAACTTGAACTTGGAGGCCCTGGCACCTGCGAGGGCATCACAAAGGGCCCCCAGTCCAGCCACGATGTCGTGGCCTCGTGCAGAGGCACTCCGTCGGGGTGCGCTGTGGAGAAAGGAGCCAGGGACTGCGAGGGAGTCCCGGGCTGGCACAGGGAGAGAAGTCCTGGGACTCCAGCTGCTTACCCATCACCGAGCAGTTGACGTCCTGCCGGGATCCTCCGCGGCCCACCTGGAAGACCCAGGTGCCCAGCAGGTCAGGGTAGGTGCAGTTGGCGGGTGTATCGCAATGCGAGGTGCTGACACCGCAGAGGAGCAGCAGGAGGGCAGCGGGCAAGGAGCGGGACCAGGGACCCATGTTGTCGGGGCTCAAAGAAGAGCTGGGGGAGCAGAAGCCGGAGAAAGGCGCGCACGGTGTCAGGGGACCTGGACCGCACGCGCCTTAAAATAACCAGAGGGCCGGAAACCCGCTGCCTGGCGGGGGCGGGGTCTCGGTCTCCGGGCGGAGGAAGAGGGGGATGGGGTGCTGGGCGCTCCGCGTGGGTCGGGGGAGCCGGAGCGCGCCCGGCTCCTCATTAGGACCTTGATCCCGGGGAAAGCCCAGGGACACGTTCTATTGCGAAGGGATGACTCAAAAATGAGAGAGGGGGAGAGAGAAAGAAATGGGGTGGGAGGACAAAGGCCAAAGAGAGACAGAGTGAAGGGAGGTGGGGGAATCTGTGAGGCGAGACGGGGGGTGAGAAAAAGGCCCAGAGAGGGAGAAATCTAATAAGTGGAGTTTTCTTTAATTTGCTTTTTTTTTTTTTCCGTTTGTCCTCACCACCTTTTTTTTTTTTTTCTCTCTGAAAATTTTACTTGCTCCCCCCAGCCACCCCAGCTGTTTGAGAACTGCTCTTCCTTCCGTTTTCCAAAGCTTTCACTACCTTTTTTGGGGGTGGTTTTTGTTTGGTTTTCTGTTAATGTTGTTTGCCTATTATCCACAAGAGAATTCAGTTGCAGTGCACACTTACAATTTTGTGTACTTGTTGTTCCCCGCCCCCTGCAACCTTTATAGGATTTAGTTCTCTCTCTCTCCCTCTCTCCCTCTCTCCCTCTCTCCCTCTCTTCCTCTCTCCCTCTCCCCCTCCCTCCTCCTCTATCTCATGCTGTCTTCCCTAACAACCAAGGAGCTAACCCTGAGCTTTTTTACCAGACCCTCTTTTTCTCTCTCCTCCCTCTCCCCCCCACCCCCACCCCCTTCCTCCGTCTCTCAGAATCTGACTCCTCCTCTCCTTTTATCGCTGAAAAGCATGAAACCCAGAGAGAGGAAGTCACTTGCCCACGGTGAGGAAGGGAGCTGGTGGGAGGGTGGGAGCGGGCTGGTCAAGTGAGCAGTGTCCCAGTGTACCAGTTTGATCGCCAGTAATTATTAGGTAGCATTTGTGGGGGTTCAAAAAGAGCCAGCTCAGATGTGCCACAGTGGTATGTGGATTGTTTTGGGCTAAAGGCAACTTTAGCTGTGGCCTCAAGAGAAATGTCTACCCCTCCCTTAACTACATAGAAGAACTTGAATTGGGGGCCTTGTTCATAAGAGATTAGCAGACATTACCTCTTTTGACCTATCTATAGGGCTGGGTAAATGCCTAATTACTAAAAACCTGCTGTTAACATCTTGGAATGAACCTTTCAAGTTCCCAAGTCACTTAGTACCTCATCCCTAGTTCAGAATGTCACATGGACCCATTTTACCTTTCTGTCATTTAACCTTTCATGCATGTGGGGTCTCTGACTCTCATTTATGTGGGGTTCCCATGCATCTGAATGTAATTAAATCTGGTTATTTTCTCTTGCTAATCTGTCTCATGTCTATCTGATTATTGGACCAGCCGAACGAGCCTTTAGAGTAAACTTTCTTCCTCCTCCACACATTATTTCCAGGTGCCTCCTTGCTCAGTTTAAATATTACCTTTTTTTTGTGAGAGCTCCTCTGACTTCATTGGCTGTTGTTACAAGTTGGCGCTTTTCCTTTACAGACACCTGACACCTTTTAGCTGTCAGGCCCTGTGCCAGCATAAAGGACAACTAATGAACAAGACAGACTTGCCTGTGTCACTCCCCTCTAGAGTAATGCATTTTGCCCTCATCACACTGGTTAAAATAAGTATTTGCATGCCCACCTTTTCCATCAGACGATAAGTACTCAAAGGGAGCAAGTACATATTACTCACCTTTGTCTCCCTAGATTCTGGCTTGAAAACACTCAGGAAGTATCCTGGGGTGTTAAAATAAATGTACCTAATAGCCTTATCTTGGTTGCTAGGCCTGAAAGCCAAATTCGATTTGGCAAGGAGATACCCTTGAAAGCTCAGAAGTGAAAGTGCTCTCTAATGCAGGCAGGCGCTGCAGATGAAAGGGGGAGGGGGACACAGCACTCTACTCATAGGTTTTATAGCCCTTTACCTTGGATTAAAAGCTGGCATCATATAATTAAGCTAGCACACTTACTGTTTAGAGATACACTGACAGTGGCATTGCCTTCCTGAGTGCCCGGGGAAAGTGTGTTACTTTGTTAAAACATTAAAAAGTTTTACTAGGTCATCAATATTGAAGAGTTAAACAGTGGAGTTGGAAATTTCTTTATGGGTGTAATCAAAGTAGCACTTCGCTTACCTGTAAAGAAAGTTTAAAACAGTCTTTATTCAAAGAATAAGTAGAAAGAGATCTTGGAAACCTCTTAGTCTGATGGATTCATTTAATATTGGAAAATGGAGAACCAGAGACAATAACAGTGAATGTCACATTGCCAGTTACTGAGATGCAGGAATAAACCTCAGGTACCTGGATTTTCAACGGAGTTTATTTCCAATTATCTATTAATTCCTAAAGTAGCCTTCCTTAAAATAAAATACTAGCCCTCTCTCTCCGTTAGTGGGGTGGGGGTAGGGGTGGGGAATTAGTAATTCTCAAACTGCTCTGAAGTTTTATTTTTATAATGAACATTTTATAGACTATTACAATATTGCGACTTATATATGATCATTCAGATAAGTAAAATATATTTCTCAGATATATTTGGTCTTCATCCACAGTTCCTGGCTCACAGCGCCTCAAACCCTTGGAATTTCCTGATCAATAACAACAATGGGAGCATCATTTGTTACAATATTTTGTATCTTCTCAATTCCTGAAAATGCTTCAGGGCACTAAAGGTGAAATGGGTGCCTTGTTATTCCTAACAAGCCCTTCCACCACAACTGGGTTTATGTTAATGAGTGACCTTTACAAAGTGACTAAGTAAGAGGTCTAGTTGCCAGGGGAACCAAAGGTGAACAGAAACTTTTATCCCACTCCCTGATTTCCAGGGAGGAGAGAGGGGCTAAAGGTTGAATCAATCACCAATGGTCAATGAGGTCATCAATCATGCCTAAGTAATGAAACCTCCATAAAAACCCAAAAGGAGAGCTTCCAGGATAGGGAACCAGAATGTTGCCACATGTTACCATGCCAGGCCCAAGGTGCAAGATGACAGAAGCCTCTTTGTGTGGAACTTGCCCTATGTCTGTTCATCTGGTTGGTGATTTGCATCCTTCAATATCCTTAGTAATAAACCTATGGTATAGTAAATAAACAGGTTTTCTTGAGTTCTGTGAGCTGTTCTAGCAAATTAATCAAACCCTAGGAGGGGGTCATAAGAATCTCTGATTCATAGCCAGTTGGTCAGAAGCACAGGTAATAGGCTTGAGACTGGCTTCTGAAGTAGAGGGTAGTCTTGTAGGAGTGAACCCTTTACCTGTGGAATCTGACTCTATCCGGACAGTTTCAAAATTGTGTTAAATTCTTGGACACAAGTAGAGTGTCTAAGAATTACTTGTTGTTATGGGGGAAACCCTCTCCATGTTGGAAATTGAGTCTCAGAACACTTTTCAGAGTCCTTTTACTGTTCTGAAATAAAATTCACATATAAGCTACTTACACAATAAAAAAGAAAAAAATACTTAATATAAAGGACAAACAAGAAGGTGTTTCGAATACATTTTGAATACAAAGACATATATTCCATCATATAAAAGGTTCATGTGTGAATGAGCTGGAAAACATAATGAGACTTTCAGATATTGCCCTTTACGTCTCTATGTAAAATTGTAGAATCGCCATAAGAGTGACAGGTACCTTTTCTCTGAGAACAGAAATGATTTCAGTGAGTTAGAACTCAAATACCATACATATCAAATGGTCATTTAACCACGATACCTCAGTTACCAATGCCAGATTACTCTTGGTTAAAGCTTATGGCCTGGATAGTTGCAATGGGCTTAATCTCTGGTCAAAAATTACACAGGGTGGCTTAAAACTTTCTTGGCAAAAATGGGGCTCCTTTGAAATTTCCCAATTAGCTTATCTGAGAACTTAACTCCAATGCTAAGGTTTTTGAACCCGCCAAAGACAATGAATGAGAGGCTTTCTTTAATTGGTATTGTGAGGCTTCAAATGAAACCAGGAGGCACCTATTGCCTCCTTCGAAGAAAATAATTTTAAAACTTAATAAACACCCCCCAGAAATTAGAAGAAAAGACTTATGCACGTGATCCACCTCCCTTACTTTTGGAATCCTCTGAGCTGTCTTCTCCTCAAAGTCACTCAGTTCCTCCTTTGGCATCTCCACTTAATCCTCTGTATCTGAACCCCCTCTTTATTCTTCAGAAATCCCTGTTCCTGAACCTTCTCCCTTCATGGCCCCTTTTAAAGGTTTAGATAACATTTTTTTTAAGATTTTATTGGGGAATTGGGGACAAGAACAACATTGGGGAATCAGGCAAAGGGAACAGACAAGTTGCTGTCCTTTTGTTCTTCTGTCTAGTTGTGGAGGATGTTGCTTCACTGGCCCATATTGGTATTATCATTGCGCTCTTCCCAGCTGATGCAGTTGCTTGCTGGCCATTGGACAGCCGCTCACGGCAGCTCACGGCAGTTCACGGCAGCCCACTGCAGCAGGGGCTGCAGCCTACACCATCACCAGTGATTCACGGCAGCCCAGCTCCAGGTTGAGCTATTGATCACCATCTTGGCTATAGAGGGCGCAGCGTCACTGGCCTTCATATAGGATCTGAACTGGGGCCCTGCTGCTCAGAGCTGGCATCCCACGCCAACTCTTAACCAACGCGCTACTAGGCCGGACTAGATATCTCTTAAGGAGTCAAAACTGTCTCTTTGACTCCTGGAACTAAAGCAAAACTTTTAGCCATCGTTAAGGATTTCCCACACTCAAAAATGAACCCCTCTGAATTCGCATTTAGTCTTATCATTAGTTCTCACCAGCCAGGTCTCTCTGTTCCGTACTATCTCATCCACATGTTGGTTAGTAATGTCCTAGCTAGAGAATGGATGAACTCTGCGAACTGGAGCCACCCCCTATAAGACTTTAAGCTCCTGGGTGCCGCAGGGTTAAGTGCCTCACAGAAACAAGCACAACAAGTATTAAAAGCCAGTCCCCAAATTTCCTCTAGGCAAATACATTGGAAAGCTATTTATCCATGCATACAAGGAAAGGGTGGATCCCTCCTAGATTATTTCAATCGTTTTGAGCAAACTTTCCAATAAAATTCTGGAATCAAAGACCTTAATGATGAAACTACTAATTTATTGAATTCCACCTTTGTTGCAGTTTTTCATGAGGCCCTTGGTACCCTATTAATACAACATGGCTGCAATTGGATGGCAAAACAACCCCATGAAATTGCCTCACTAGCCAACCAGCTAGCAAAGGCTGTAGAAAAAGAACCCCCCACTCAAAAAAAAAAATTACTCTGACCTTAGACTTCCAGAAAAAAACCCCAGCTAAACTAATGGCCATGCGACTTCAATAATTAAATAAACCCCTTACCCCCAATTCTCCCCAGACACCAGATCAAGACCCTGCCTCTTCTTTCTTTTGCAAAAACCCTATACATTTTTAAAGGGATTGCCTCAAATATAAGCGACGGCTCCAATTCAGTCCAGGTAAGGCACCCAAGTCAAAGTTACTAAACAGGATTAGGAATGTTCCAGGGATTCAATGGGGACTTTTCCCCTTTTAGCAGTTAACCACCTAGGGAAACGAGATATTAAAATCAGGGATAATTTAGTAAGAGCTCTTATTGACACTGAGGCCACCCTGTTAGTCCTCAACCACAACATCCTTTTTCTGTCCCCTCTCTGGAGTTCCAAAACTGTTCAAATGGTTGGGGTCACTAACCAACCTATAACAGTCTTCAAATCTCAACCTATTTATTCCCTTGTGATAAAACGGTACTACTGGATGTGTCTCCCTCCTTCCTCTACCTCCTGTAGCTTCCTTGACCCCACTGCAGTCCGCATTTACAATTTCCCATCTGTTCCTAACTGCTGTATGTCACGCTCCCAGTCACCCATGGAATACTCATGTGCCTATTTTACCCAAAGACTATCTTTACTCCTTGTTTCTTCCCAACACTCTCCACTAACAGCCAAGTCATGCTTTCTGAACACCTACTGCCAATGAAATGGCACTTAAAATCACAAAAACATGACCTTCTCAAACAGTAAAAGGTCATTAAGTTTCTTTCTCAATGCCTCTCACCTCTCTGCCCCAGCATTTTACTTCTAACCAAGGCCTTTGATTACAAATCACCTCCATCCAGCTGCTGCTAACAACCCCCTTAGGTATACATTTCTGAGATCCTATCTGCCTTACCAGCCTGCAATCTGAACCAGACAACTCACCCTTTTTCCCTTCCCTCCACCGATCCCTGGTTTAACCAAATCCCTCAAAACCTCCCCACAAATAGTCCCCTTAGTCTCCAAAATCTCTCCAGCATACTAAGTGCCCCTCTGGTTGCTATCATCTGCACATCTGCACAAATGATCTTGGGCCTCTGACTGCCTAGACTCCTAGAGAACGTGGAGAATCTGCGCCGTAGTGAAACTGGTCACCTTTTTCTCTATTCTTCAAAAATCTAATCCTCTCTCATCCTCAAGGAAAAAAAGGAACCTTTCCTTTATCCTGATGACTATGAAGATAATAGTCCTGGTGCTTGGGCTGGCTGAGATTTAACCACAGGGTATTCAGGACACATACGTATAGGGCATTACCTATTGTGGGACATCTATTCATTTGTAGGTCTTGTTACTTATCAATGTGACATGATGAAATGAAATCTCACCCACACTATCAGTCAAATAGCCAGGTCCACTGCCAGAACCATTCAGGCATTAAGGAAATCCTCAGATTCCACAGCCTGAGTTGTTTTAAACAACCACACAGCTCTAGATTATCAGCTCACCACCCAAGGAGGAGTTTTTTTCTGTTGCTAACACCTCCTGCTGTATTTGGATTAACATATCACATCAGGTAGAACTTGAAATGATCAAGATACTCTAATTGGCCGAATCTCTGAAAGGGTACCCTGACTTTTTTCTAAACCTTTCCTTTTTAAACTTTGTTGACTTATTTTCCTGGCTCCCTTCTGGCTTAGGAGTTTGGCTCAGATCAGCCCTACAATTTATCCTATTACTTCTAAGTTTCAATTTATGGCCTCCTTTTAGAAGCATTCTCCAATGTTTTAACAAATGCCTCCAGAAAGCTCCTTCCCAGATTATGCTCAGCCAGCATCTGCAGACTTCATCAGAACTAAACCCCAGCCAAGATCAACAACCATTTATTCTAACCAGACGGATACCCTTATTGAATTCTAGACACATTTCCCCTTCCCGGAGGGACCAGATGAACCCAGAGCAGAGAGCTATGCCACTTCAGCAACAACTAAGGGGCTCAAGAAGAACAGGAATTCATCAGCACTGATACATTTTTAAAGAGGGGGAAATGTGGACTTTAATTACATTATGGACTTTGTGCTCTTAAAAGAACATTGTCAAATTAGTAGCCATTTTATCTGTTCAGAAATGCTCTCTGAATGCTGAATTTCTAGGAAATCCAAGAACTGTCCACAACTTGCCTGACAAGTTTACAAAGGAACAAAGAACATTACATTAATCCTGCTTTCACCACCCACTGAATTTGGAAATGCCCCATAGCCCCAAGCCCATCTCTATCCTGTTTGCACATACTTGCAGTGTCACTGTTTGGCCCAACCAATCCCCATAAACATCAGCTCTCTACAGTATCTGCCCTTAAATATCTGTCCCATGCCTCTCCATCTTTGGAATGCACTTTTGGTTTGCATAGGAAACTGCATCTCCCTGGCTTGCAACCCATACTTCTAAGAATAAATGTCTTTTGATTTAAATTCCAGGGTCTTCTTCGTTGACACAATGGATCCAGTCGCTATAGCATCTTTTACAGCCCACTACCTGAGAAGGACCTTTGCCCTGCAACTGAGGAAGACACTGAGAAGGCACTGATACAATTCTGGAAGGATTACATCATCGATGGCTAAGACAAGAACTTTGGTTGGGCCTCAGGTGATGTTGCCAAGGAGTGTGTAAATGGCATATGGAATAAGACACTTAAGAAATTCATGTAGGACTTCAAAGAATTTGCCAAGGCTGGGGAGGTTGCAAAAATCAATAAGGCTATGTTTGAGACAGCAAACAACTATAAATGGGTGTGAATGAGAATGGCATTAAAGAGTTCCTAGAGATGGTTCCTGAGGAATTGACTGACGAAGAGCTGTTGAAATTGGAACAGGAATGCATAGCTGAAGAAGAGGCAAGAGAAAACGAAACTGCAGGAGAAGAAAAAGAAGAACGCCCAAGAAAATTCCCAGTAAAATGTTTAGCAGAAGCTTTTGCAGACATCAACAAGGCCCTTAAAAAGTTTGAAAACATGGACCCCAACACCAAAAGGTATTCATTAATAAGAGAGGAATGTTCATGGTGCATTATTTGCCTACAAGCAAAGCTATTATGCAAAAAAAGAAACAAACCAAGCAAACCGCCATGGACATATTTCTGAAAAGAATGACACCTCTTCAAGAAGAGCTTCAGGCAGCTCCCTCAGGAACTATTACAGAGCAAGGCATTATCCTAGGAGATGACAGCTACTTGCATGTTATTGCCCCTGAAGACCCAGTGGGACAAGATCAGGAGGTGGAAGACAGTGATATTGATAATCCTGACCCTGTATGGGCCCAGGATAATGTGTGTGCTCATATCTTAGTTTTTAACAAAAAATTTTTTAAAGTGAAAAAAGTAAAAAAATTTAAACATAAAGCTTATAAAATAAGAATATAAAGAAAGAAAACACTTTTGTACAGCCGTACAAGGTATTTGTGTTTTAAGCTAAGTGTTATTACAAGAGTCAAAAAGTTCAAAAGTTCAAAAGCTTATAAAGTAAAAGAGTTACAGTAAGCCAAATTTCATTTATTATTGAAGAAAGAAAAAAATATTTTTTATACATTGTATGCAGCCTAAGTGTACAGTGTGTCTAAAGCCTACAGCAGTGTACAGTAATGTCCTAGCCTTCACAATCACTCACCTTTCATTCACTCACTCAGAGCAACTCCCTGTCCTGTAAACTTCATTCGGATTAAACGCCCTATACAGGTGTGCCCTTTTATCTTTTATATCTTTTTGTTTAGATACACAAGTACCACTGTGCTATAATTACCTACAGTATTCAGTACAGTAACATGCTGCACAGGTTTGTAGCCTAGGAGCAATAGGCTAGACCATACAGCCTGGGTGCATAGTAGGCTATACCATCTAGGTGTGTGTAAGTGCACTCTATGATGTTTTCACCATGATGAAATTGCCTAACGATGCATTTCTCAGAACATATCCCCGTCTGTAAGTGGCACATGACTGTATGTTAAAATGATATAAAATGAAAGTAAGTTTATATGCAAACCGGAATTTAGTGCTAGGCTCAGATCACTATACGTAGGTTTACAGAGAGGAAGCATTGCTTAGCAGTAGTTCTCAAAATGGGGTCCCAGGAATACAGGAGCAGCAGCACCCTTAACTCCTTGGAATTTATTAGAAATGCAAATTCCTGACCCCCGCCTGCTACTGCTGAATCAGAAAATGTCTGAGTAGGTCCCAGCAATCTGTGTTTTAACAATTCCCTTTCAGGTCATTCTGATGCAGGTGCAGTTTGAGAATCTGGTTTAGAGATTAACAGCAAGGGCTCTAGTCACACTACCTGAGTTTGAAGCCTGGCTCTGCCACCCTCAAGCTGTGTGACCTTGAGGAAGTTGTTTTACTTCTTTTTGTGCCTTGGTTTTCTTATCTATAAAATATGCATAATCGTATCCCCTATACTACCTCATCTGGCTTTGAGAAGACTAAATGCATTAATATAGATCTCTGCAGAGACCTTACATTTATCATTGTGTATATTTCTATTAGAAAACTTTTCTTTACCAATTAAGACAGTAGGTTCCAAACCCTGCTCTCCATTGTAATCCTAGCACCCTGAAATTTCCGGCATACAGTAAGTTCTCAAGTATTTGTTGAATGAATGAATAATATCATGGACATAAGTGAATCTATATTTCATGGTATTTGGCAAAGACCACCATAATTTCCATGTTCCCTGCCTTGTGAATAAGGTGAAAAACCATTATTCTGGAATGCATAGCAAAACAAAGAAAGGTCTTAGAAATAGAGAAAAAAGTGACATATCCCTATAGAATGCTATTTGGTATTGTATATACCTCTGCCACTGGTAGTTAATAATAGCCATAATAATTTTATTTATTTAGGACTTTACATTTTACCAAGATAATTCACATATATTTGCTCATTTAATTATCACAATTGTATGAAGACGATATTATCTGACTTCTCTTTTATTGGAGACAAAACTGAGGCTAAGGGAATCTATTAAGGAGTAATGCCTATGAAAGAGAAAGTAGAGAGGGAGAGGAATCTGGGAAAGCTTTGGACTGCATTGTATTAAGCTCTGGCACCTGTGAGAGAAAGAAAGGAAAAGGAACTAAGGAGAAAGACTCAGAAATACAACTCTGAGTCTCATCCAGCAGGAAATTCTGGGCAGTAGTACCCACAGATGAGCTTGGTTTGGGCAGAAATGGCCAGGCCCTAGCATTTGTGCTGCTCTTTGTTATTGGCCTTGACTGGAAAGCTGAGGGGGACCCTGGATTCATGATCGACGGAAGCTGACAGCAAGCTGCACTTGTACAAAACGATCCAGAAGGATAAAAAGAGTGCTGGACCATTTGTTCCAGTCTTAACTTATAGAAATATATTCTGTTTCTGTCCTTCTGATCTAATAGGTAGATGACAAAACTCTCTCTTCTACGACCTCATGTTCTTGTAATTATCTGATTGACTGCTTTATTCACCAGGATCAATGCTCCTTGAGAGCAGGACTGTATTATTTTTGTACCTCAATTTTTTTGACAGAGCTTGGCTCTGTCAATTTACTCATTGATCCTCTCAATAAAATTTTTGAAAGAAAGGAAGGAAGGAAGGAAGGAAGGAAGATAAGCAGAAGGAGTAAATAATTAGCTTTCTGTGCATAAACACCCAGTTGATTTGTCGAGCTTACTGTGCATGAAATCACAGGGGTGCTTAGTAATGCTGCCCAGGCTGGTTCATTTCAGTATTCCAACATTTCTCAAACTTTTTGTCCTTAGGACCCCTTTGCATTCTTAAAGGTTATGAAGACTCCAAAGAGCTTTTGTTTATATGGATTGTATCTGGCAATATTTACCCTATTAGAAACTGAAAGTAAAAAAATTAAAGTATTGACTTATTTAATAACAATAATAAAGTAACATACTTTTAAAAAATATATAGTTGAATTACCAAGAAAGAAAAGTTAGTGAGAAGAACAAACATTGTTAACAGTTTTGCACACTCTCTAGTTCCTGGCTTAATGCAAGGGTGCTATATCATCTTTGCTTCTGCATTCCACCTGTTGCACTATATTGTTTTGGTTGAAGAATATGAAGAAAACCCAGCAGTATACAAATAGGTAGTTTAAAAAAGAGCTCTGTGAACTCCTGAAAGAGTTTCATGGATCCCCATGGGTCCTCGCACCACATTCTGAGAACTTTTTCACTAGAATAATTTTATACCCTAAGATTCTCTCACTGTCAGCTCCGAAAGACATGTGTCCTTGGTCACAAGGTGAATAGGGATGAACAGAATGTGTGGTTATATGCCCACAAACACAATTCCAAGAATAGAAAAACCATTCAAAGCAAATTCCCTAGTAACTGTGAGGCTCTGGTGTCATTTTTTTATATATCAGGGGTGGGAATATTCTAGGTTTACTCAGTGAGATGTAAAAATAGGAGGAGGACATCCTTGATTTTGACGGAATAGAAGCTGATAAAGACAGAAAAATAATATTCATGATTTCTGTTTGAATAGCTGATTATAATTTGTACAATCTATTCACAATCTAAAATCTAAATATTATGTGAATCTGATAGTAATCTCCCAGTTATTGCTAATCCTATTTTACAGATAAGGAAATTAGGACTCAAAAAGAAGTGACATTCCCATGGTCACATTGCTAATAAGTATAGGTCTGATAACCAACAAAAGATTTCTTGTTTTAAGTTAGAATGTTAGAATGGAATTAAGAAGGCGAAGCTCTGTCTACTTATGGATGCAGTCAGATATAAAGTTAAAAGAAAGAAAGGTTCTACAAATGAACTGGACAGAAGATGCAGCTTGAGGCAGCTGTGAACTGTCAATTACTGAAATAGCCTCTATTATTTCATCTCACTCTCACTCCAGTTAAATAAACCAAGTTTTTGAAATGAAATTTTTGAGAAGCATTATTTTTTACCGGCAGACCAGGATTATCCCATAGGTCACACAGGGTAAGAGCAACCCTAAAGAGTCGACCGCTATAATGAATGTGTCCACTTTGCTCCCTTTCCACCACCACCACTGTGGTCCAGTATGACATCATTTTTTGCTGGACGACCATCATTACCTTCTAATTTCATCCATTTTTTTCTTGAATTAAATGCTAGCCAAGAACCTAGCGTCATCCTTGACTTCCTCAATCTGATCAGCAAATGTATCAAGCTGAGTCTACCCTCACCACCGTGATTTTTTAATTTAAATGTAAATCATATCAAGTTACTCCCACTATTAGGAAGTGGAATACTTTCCAATAGGTTACCTTTTCATCATCTTTGATTAAATTCTACAAGACCTTACAGGATCTATCTGCCCCAACACTCTTTTCATTCCTCTAATTGCTGACTGTCCCAGAAACTCTTGCCTTCTGTTGATCCTCAGACTCTCTAGATTCCTGCTCTCTTCATTACCCTTGTAGTTTGCCTTCTCTAACTGAAATAATTCACCCAGTTCTTCACATAACTACTTATTCTCACTGTTTATGTAATTCTCATTGATAAACATTTACCTTCTGAGAAAGTCCTCCTCTACCCATGTTATCTGAAGTAGCCTGCTCCAGCTATTCAATTTTACTCTGTTTATTTCTACATAACACTTTAAACTTCTTATAATTATTGCATTTTCTTTTTTCTTATGTATCTGCCCCACCGGAACATAAACTCAATGCAGGTTGAGCCTTGTCTATCTTGTTCACCACTGTATCTCCAGGACACAGTAGGTGCCTAATACATGTTTATTAAATGTTGAGTAAAACTCCTTACTCCCCAGCTTTAAGAATCAGGTTTACTGGAAGCAAATTTTCATTGGGAAGACATTTGCGACACTAGATGGTAAGTTTTATATTTCTCGCCTCATACTGTTCATTTTCAGAGATATTCAACTAGCACAAGGAACCAAGTTGAGAGCCCCAGAAAATCTGGAATTTTAAGTTAATATACCTGTGTGGATTCATTTGAAAGTTGTGGAAGTTGGCCCTGGACTACTTCATATATGTTTGGCTTGCTTTCCTGAAATCCAGTTATAAACACATGTTGGGCAATAGGAAGGCTAAACCATGTCTCATTTGCTTTTCAAAGCTCTGCAGTTTGATTTGACTTCCCTTCTTTCTATATAGATTATGCTTAGAGGGAAACATGATGTCAAACAAGGTGAATTCCAAATAGCAAAAGTGTAGAGAGTCTTGGCATGAAGAGAGGAGAGCCAGACCATGGTGACTGGTTTAAAGGTCAAGGCTATCAGTTTCTCCAAGTTGAGAAAGTGTGTACCTTTTCCAGGAATCAGATCATTTAGCTGGGTAATGATACAGGTACATTAAAAATATTTCATTTAATAAGTTATAAATAAGTTTACTTATTACTTATTATGTAAGTTGATAAGATCAAGCTGATTTATGCATTTCTCCTGTTTTTTAAACAATGCTTAGTACACTGAGAATTTAAAAATAAATAAATAAAGATAGTTAAATACATAAATAAATAACTTCAGTGCAGGTACAATTAAGGTAACAACCCTGAGGAAAAAAAGACCTAAATTTTACCACCATTTTCATTTGTTCCTATTCCATTTGTATTTTTTCCATTCTAATTTAAACTTATTTACATTTTTATTATATGGTGAGATACAAAACTCAATAAATTTTACTTAAAATTACACCAAATATATTTTGCCATTGTGTTACATAGTTTTTTATTATTATTATTATTTTTTCCTACCTCCCCTTTTCCTTTCCACCTACATCCTGCCAAGCAAGGTAATCTATGTTCACTCCCTGGTGTGCCTAGTTCCAAATGTTTACTTAACTTACCCAGCCATTTACAAGCAGGGCACATAATGTTTAAGGGCACAGATCCTAGATCAAGTATGATCAAGTATGCCATGGTTTGATCCTGACACCACCTCTTACTACCTGTATGACCTTAGTTATTTACCTTCTTTGACTCAGTTTCCTCATCAGCAAAACTGGGATATAATAGTAACTACCACAGGGTTGTAGTGAGGCTTAGAATGAGTGACTATGTGAACTGTTTAGAACACTACTTCACAGAGTAAGCATTACATAAGTGCGATCATTATTATTTTGATGCATCTACATATGGATTTGGGGGTTTATTTTATGAAATGGGAACTTACTCAGTATATTTATCCTCAACCTTATTTACATTTTTCCATTCTCTTCATTCTTTTTTTTTTTTTTCCCAGCTGAGCCATCCTGCCACCTTGCCACCTGTTGGCTGCTCAGCTCGGGGGGCAGCGTCACTGGCCCATGTGGGAATCTGACCGCGACCCTGCTGCTCAGAGCTTGTACTCTTGGGCAAGCTCTTAACCAACTGAGCCACTCGGCCCATCCGAAAAAAAGATATTCATTGAAGTATATTTGTAACAGAGAAAAATCAGAAAAAAAATTAAATAACTATACAGAATGAGCAAAAATATGGTGTGTGCAAATTAGGACATACATGCAGCTAATAAAAGTTTATGAAGAGTTCATAATAATATGAGAAAATATTTGTTATAATGTAATTTATTTTGTAATACTAAACAAAGATGTAGAGGACACAGCAAGGGTGGGCCCAGGTAAAGACTGCTCACACTTAAGACCTGGATCACAACTGAGGACTCTCAGAAGAGGATACCCTAATCTTATACAGGGGTTACTGGCAGGTCAGCCTCTCCCCACTTCGGGAGAAAGGTATCATATTTAGTACCCTGGAATGTTTTCAGGAAGAAGAGGGAAACCTCATCTTTGCTATCTTGATCAGCAAACAAATCAGTCCTTTGACTCATTAGGAGACACTATTTCTAGTTTCCAAGGCTTTTTGCTATGGGAACAACTTTGAAAAGATAGTCGATCTACCACAAGATGTGTAGAAATGCTATAGAGAGTTGTCCCCCCAAAACCCCTATTTTTATTAATATTTGTTATTCTTACAGCTAATAATTCTTTTTTTTTAATTTAATTTTATTGGGGAACAGCTATGGTCATTGGTTATACTTTGCTTTCATGCTACAATGGCATAGTTGACTCTTTTAGAGAGGGTGCAGCTCACAGTGGCCCATGCGGGGATCAAACTGGCAACCTTGGTGTTATCAGCAACACACTCTAACCAACTGAGCTAACCGGTCATCCCCACAACTAATAACTCTTAAAGTTACTTTCATGAGGATTATTATAATGAGCACATGATATTCATAGTTGTGTGACAAATGGAAAGTTGGCTACATAGTGACTCAGACTTTTCCTCCCAGTGTTATACAAACTGGGGAAATTCCTACCACTAATTATCTATAACAACTTCTTCAGTTTCGATTAAATGACAATTAAAAACCAGTTGGCTGTCTAAACTCTAGTCTATTTTAAATTCTAAGATTTTATTATTCCATATGTAAGGGGGAAAACACCTCACAACTTAGTGAATAAAAACGAATTCAAATCACTTTATTTGAAGGAACTTGTCCAGTTAAAATCACAACAGTATATTGATTAAGTCAAGTGATCTAGTACATTATCTGTGTGCAGAAAGACCTCTATAAATAGATTTTAAAGTAAAGTGTAAGTAGTTTTTTGCTATGCACATGTTAATGCCACAGACTATTTCTAAAACAAAACATAGCTATGATTTTGGAGACAGATATTAAAATGTGACAAACAAAGATTAATGGAAACATAAACATATAAAACAGGCAAGGTAACTAGAATGTTGAAAAACATGCTTATTATTTTCTCCATGCAGACCCAATATGATTTTCTCAAATTTTAAGACGTTATATAAAGAACATGGTCTCATCGTTCTACTGCAGAAAGAGGACTAGTATTGAAAGACCAAACTTGGGCATAAGCTTATTAGGTGTACTATCTTGGGGAATTTCTCTGAGGTTTAGATATTCTCATTATAAAAACAAAGACAATTGTTACTTTAAAGAACTGTTATTAGGATCACATGTGATGATATACATGTGGAAGTGTTTTGTAAAAGGTAAGATTTACAATAAAAATGTGAGGCTTTATTACTATTAAAGTGTGTAGTAATGGCACTAATAGGCAGAATTGTCTGATAAAGGTGTATGAGAATATCCTAAAGGGAGGGATCATCAATTCCCCTAAAGGTAAGGAAGAGACCTGCATCAGTAGAGGTGAGATTGTAGCTAGCCTAATTTCTAGCTAGCGATTAGATAGTTGATAGATAGATAGATAGATAGATAGATAGACGGATAGATAGATACTGACTTAAGTGGTATACATTAAATAGAGGGGAAAATTAGGCAAAGAGGCATGAAAGTTCCTATGTTGTTTGCAAAAAGTTTCAATGTGACAAGAAACTAGAGTTTAGCCTTTTGGTAGCAATTTTCCTACTAGTTTATCACTGATGTCTGAAATGTCACTTTAAATTTATTTGTATGATTAATTCCAAGCCCTCCCTATTACACCAACTATACTGAATCATTTGTTCTTCTGTACACCTGTTTTATAATGTACCTGCTTCCACCACCATACTAATCACAGAGTTCACTTAATTCATTTCCTTGTGTCCCTGAGCATATTCCTAGGGGTGGGCGTGGAGTGGGGGACGTTCTGTAACTAGTACTGTACAGGCCTGGAAGAGATCTGGATAAATGGTTATTGAATTGGATTGCCCCTGGTTAAAAATGCAAACACCTCTGAGAGCTAAAACCAAAATATGCCTAAATCATGGCCTCTCCACAAATAAAATTTAAAAAGCATTTCTAGCTTTACAGCTGGTTGGGATTATTTTTCACACACAACCTCTTAGTGATGCTGGAAAAGGGGGTGGAAGAGGGATTCAGATTTGGATAAAGCCCAGAGGAAACATCATAGCAGGAGGGCCCTCAGCAGGGAGGTTTCCTGAGAGTTAGAGAAGAGGAAAGGCGAAGTGGAGCAATATAAACAACCTTCTTCATGTTTTTGCCAAGAACCTGCTCTCCCTGCCTTCAAGAAACTCAATTCTTTTGAGAAGAAAAGAGTGACAAAACTCACCAACCAGCCAACCCAGAAAAAATGTGAAGAACTGTATATCCGGGGTTTTCAAATACAGAACATATGAAGTTGTCTTATGGGGTGTAGGGAGCAAAACACATGTAAACAGGTAATATGTCTTATATTTACATGTATGACTCTTTTTCATCTGTATGTATTAATAGGGACTGCTGTGATTAATAAGATACAAATTTATGTAAGGAAATTTATAGAAGTATTTAGTCAAAATGTACTTTCTTTAACAAGTAATTCTACAGGTAATGCTAATAAGAGAGAGGTGAAATGGGGGTTGTCAATGACATTTAAAAAATTATTTTCAGTGATTATTTTATGTTAGAAATGGTGGAAAGGATTACGGCACAACATCTTTGAGAATCAGGAAAACTGGATTTCAGGCCAAACTTAACTATTACGTAGCTGGTGATCTTGGGCAAATTACTGGGTCTGCCATGACTTAATTGTTCTGGGTTAATCAAATGTGGCTTAGCACAATTAGGAAAGAATATTTTACTATCATGAAAGTCTCTGAACTAGTGTAGGGATGATACTTCCATTGTACAAAGATTTATCAAAATCCCAACCATCTGAAATGTGGTTATTTGAATTTCAGCACAAATAAAAGAGCACCCGCTATTTCAGGTGTTTTTTTGCATTACTTTTGAAAAGACTTTACTTGTTAAAATCCTCATAAAAACCTGAGAGGCATAATAATGTGCAAGTTATCATCCTGTGGTGTCAGCATTCAAGCCAGCTCAATGACCAGCCCCAGGCTTTCATTATGCCACATGCGTTAGTCGCCCAACTTTTTATTGTACAAAAGTAAAAGGAAAGTTCGCCGTCCTCCAACACCTGAAAAATGTAACATTATCATGAACCTCTACCTCCCTCTACAAATTATCCTTTGAGAAATTGTAACAGCTTAAGATGCATTCACATTATTTAACAAATATCTCTTTCATTCCAGAGAGCCTCAAAGCCAAGAAGCTAAACACTTTGGCAGAGCTCACAAAACCACAAGAAAAGATCTCACAGCTTATGGGGGAGTAGAGTCTTTTCTAACTTCCTTTGTTTTGAAATAAGAGCAACTACCACCCAAACAGATCCCATGGCTCACAGGGGTGTACAGTGGATGTGAAATGGGCTGAGCAGCTCTGGAAGGCAGGGTAATGACTCAAGGGAATAGTAAACTGACACTGGGGTGAGCCTAAGAAAAGAGGAAATGGTTCTGTAGCTGCTGATGAAACTCTCACTTGCCCTGTCAGAATACAGAGGCCACCCAAACACAGCACCAATTTCCCGTTTACTTCCTCCCTTGCTTCATCTCTTCTTGTACCAATGGTTTGAAAGAAAGAAGTAGAATGTTTGAGTCTTGCTGTGTTCTCTCTAATAGTGTAGACTTGTACTAAATTTATGTTTTTAGTTTTGATATGCTGAAATCACAGTTTTAAATTTAGAAATTTATCTTAGGTGGGTATTTGAAAACATTCCACATTTTAAGGGATAGACAGAAATAGGCTCATTTCTTCAAACATGAAAAGCACTAAGCATCTCTTGGCTTTTATGACAAGTTAATAAAGCTAAGTAAGTTAATACTGTTATAAGAATTGTCTGTTCCTTGAATGAAAACATCAGCATCTCTGGAATGGGGTGAGGAGATCAAGGGAGGTTTAGCCTAAAGAAAACTTAACCAGATAAGAGAAAAATAACAGCAACTGTGTCTGGTTAACTTTGCTAAATAATTAATTATAAAAGACTAGGTAAAAGAATAATAAGTTAGAAGATGCTTTACTATTGTTATGTTTGATAAATAATAATCAAACACGTTTACCAGCCCTGCATTTTCCATCTCTCCATATTCTGACAAATTTCCCCAAAGTTATCAGTTGGTATATTCATCCCTGTACATCCTTGTTCCACATTCATTCACCCACCCTTATCCCCCAACCTCCATTGAAAAAAAGGAAGACGAAGAAAAATTTGATTGTTTTTATCCCCAGCCTTGCTGTAAGCTCAGTGACCACATCTGTTTCATCCTGCTGTATCCACATTAACTAGCAATTCATTACCTGTTGAATGGATGAACTGACATCCCTTCAAGCTGAAGTATCTGAAGCACTGGCAGAAACTTCTTGCCTCTGTGGAAAACTGAGAGCCGTTTAATCCTTAGCTTTCTGCTTTTTGGCTAAGATATCGCTTTTCATGAATAGAGGGTTTTCTCTGCTTATGGGGAAGGAATCAGGGCAAAGATAGCTCTCGCTGTAATTGTCAAGTTTGAATTCTCACTCTTTCTGCTCCCTTCAGGGTTTTTCTTCTCTGCCCAGTTGTAAATAATTTATTTCTCCCAGGGAAAAGACTTCCATTTAGGGAAAAGATTTAAATGTAATAGGCTCGTTAGTGATTACATTTCAATCTTCTTTTTGAACAAATTAATAATGAAAGGAAATGCAATAGAGAAATGACCCAGGGATATGAATTAGCAGTTTAAGTGAAGTAAACATATTTTAATTCTTACCAATTAATTCAAAATGCATATTAAAATGAGATTTTTTTTTTTTTTGCCTATAAGGTTGATAAAAATGTAATGAGTTGAGTATATCCACTTTAGGTGAAAATGTGGGGAAATGGGTACTTTGGATATTATTGATGAGTACAATGGAAATAGCCTTTCTTAAGAGCAATTTGACAATATTGATAAAAATTTTAAGGACATGTAGTGCTTTAACTCTGCAATTCTGTGGGTTATGGGTTCATTATAGCATTGCTTATAATAATGAAATGGTAAGTAATGGGGGGTAGTTAAGTAAATTGAGGAAAATCCATACTATAGAATATTTTTTTGGAGGTTTTTCAGAAAAGACTAAGCTAGAGCTTTAAATACTGACATGGAAAGATGGCCATAATGCATGGTATGAAAAACAAGTTACCTGGTAAAAGAATACCTGTAATTACATGTTTATATATGCAAAGAAATAAATTACATGAGATAACCAAAAAATTCTTAACAATGGTTGCTTCAAAGTGGGGAGGGGGCTGAAATGTACGTACTTCAGTGTTATAAATGAGAACTATCTCTAATATTTTAGGAGGCTATAATTTTTAACAACTAAATTTTTATTGTAAAGTCAGCAGAGAAAACTCTCAAAGCAAATTTCAACCTTAATTCGTTTAAGATAATTGTTTCTATTTTTCTGTTCCTCTTTTCCTCCTCCATATGTCATTTGATTATTTTATCTGTGTCATGCACTTTTCAAAAAACTACAATGAATATGCAAGCACACACACACACACACACTCTCTCTCTCTCATGTCCCTGCTCTCATAGGGCAAACAGGCTTTATCTGTGTGCATACATATTTTTCATCACTGTAACATTTTCACACTTGCTATTATTTTGCTTAACATCTTATTACCTAATTTAATACTTATTTTGAATATTCTATCAAAGAGAAGCCCCCTAATATACATAATCATTCCCTTATAGTTTGGCATTTAGGATATATATCCTTTCTTGATTAAGGGATCTGCAACATCATGAGTTGTTAGTATCTACATATAAATTATTGAAGGTGCTAAGAAGAAAACTGGGGATGGGGTCCAAGAGATGTCACACAGGTTTCCTCTTATTACACAGGCAGACCCTAGAAAGGAAACAGTTACACTGATACCTTCACTTCTTCTGAACCTCCTATAAACCAAGTACTTTGCATCTACACTCCTTTTAATTTTCACAAAAAAACAACAGTGTTAATATCCTTATTTTACTAATGAGCATTAGGCCAGGAGCAGAAGCCGCCTTAGGCCTGGAGACACCACCGGAATGTGCTGAATAGAAACCATCTTATCTTAGAAGTCATCTTGTCTTGCTCCTTGCTTGCTTGTACCTGCTGCCTTCTATTTTTCTCACAGGAGCCCAGGAGCAACAGACCTGAAAATTCCCAGACAACGGCATGGGAGCCAGGATATGGAGCAAGAGGACATGGCCACACCCTGAAACCCTCAGTTGCGATGAATAATGCAATGTAAAGCCCCTGAAGCACTGAAGAGGAACAGCCTTGTTTACCTCCCCCTATAAAACTCCATACCCCTTACTCGGGGAGGTCATGGTCTTTTCTAACCTGACCTCCCGCTGCTCAAACATGCCAAATAAACTCTCACAGACCAATTTTGGTCTCCCGCGACTCATTCCTCCGGCCGTGCCTAACAATGAGAAAAGTGAGTTCAGAGAGATTTTTACGCAAAGTATGATTCACTACAACTTACAAAAATCCTCCTTTTAAATTGCGTGTTTTGATTCAGGAACTTGATTAATGCTACAGAATCATCATGTTTAATCCTCCAACACTTGTAGCTAGATATGTATCCTTATCTCAAACTTACATTTGAGAAAATTCAGAGAAAATACATTAGGTTCACCTCAGAGACTGAATGGAAAGACTGTTAGCAAGGGTGTCAGCAACACTAGCAAGTGATGTCATCTCACAGCGATAGTAGGCCCCTCCCCCACCCAAAGTACTGCGTACAAGGTAGGGGGAACTCTCTCTGTTGCAAGATTTTCTTGTTCAAGTTCCCAACACACTGAACATCCTCGGTTCTCCTTAGGTAGGATCAAGTCATTCTTCCTCCTTTATATGTGCCCAAGTGTCCCTTTCCATTTGGATAGGAACCAGAGGGATGAAAATAACACAGGACCAGTATACCGAGGTACAAAATGTCAGGGGAGCAGAGGCAAAGAGGTGACAAGGGGAGCTTCCTGGAAGGGCCGAGAAGAAACTTACCTCTGACAGTGCTGGGTGATAAAATCACTCCTAAATAGAAGCTTCTATTCCTTACACAAAGCACACAAATTCTGCTTCTGCCAGAATTCCTAAATGAAGACCATGGCTTCTCTCCCCAGAGACAATAGCCTAGAACATGTGGTCTTTTTTCTTCTCTTCGGCAGAACTCATGTGGTTTTTTTTTTCACTTCACCAAACAGAATTCAAAACTGCTTTCCCATGGTGTCTGGAATCTTGGAGTTCAAACAGCATATTCACTTATTAAAGGACAGTCCTGTCACTCCTTTCAGTTGTGCCTAAGGATATAGACAGATCCTCAGGCTACTTTACTCTTCCAGAGGCAGGAGAGTGGTGGTTATGAGCACTGAACTTCAAGGTAAAAGATTTTAATCAGAAACACCAGTCTGCTCCTGATTAGATTTTGGCAATTTATTATACCTCTGTGAGCTAGTTTTTATAAAATGACAAAGCTAATATTATATTTTTCATAACATTTCTGTGAAGATTAGGTGTGGCTATGCAGCATGGGCGGCTGTCATCATCATCATCATCATCATCACTATCATTATTTTGCAGGTCTAAAAACCTTTATAGCTTCCATGTTGAGTAACACTGTCCATTCTTTCTGATCCTCAAGTTTGGATTTTTCTCTCAAACCTTGACTCACTTCTCATCTCCCCTGACTTCCTTGGGTGTGCCTCAGTTCTCCTGGTCTTTTTCTAGCCTTCAGACCACAATGCTTTCTCAGTTGCCCCTAGACGCCTGAATGACAATGCCTGTGTCAAGTACCATCAGGACTAATCAGAACAAACCTCTGCGACTTGCGCACTGACCAGGATAAGATTCCACAAAGGGCATTTCTATTTTCTGTAGCCTAAACTTTCAACCTTCTAGTTCTTCACTTTCAAGCTTTCCCCAAACTTGACCATCCAGCAGAAAACATAAATATTAAATAAAATATTATATAATTAAAATGTGATATCTGCTATGCAGAAAAATCACAGGGTATTATGAATGCTTATAAAACAGGACTCCACCAGCTGAGTTAAGGAATACTTCCGTAAGAAAGCGATATTTAGGCTGATATCAAAAGAGTGCATAAGAATTAAATAGAAAAAGACAGTCCAAGATAGTGGGGGAGGTGGGAGGATGAGAAGAGGAGAGGGTGGGAGAATTTCAGTCAAAGGAACTGAGCTCAGAAAAGTAGATCCTGAGTAAGACCGCATGTTTTACAGAGACAAGTTATTGCATAATGAGCATAACTCCCTTCTCATATGAGGTTAAATTCCAGGCCTTTGCTCAATATTCCTTGGAATATTCTTTTGTTCAATATTCTAATCTTCTTTTCCAAACTCATCTGTCAATATTCCCCTTCAAATGCATGCCTCAGCTCCATGAGCCCTGACTTGACTCACACTTTTCTTCCTGGTTGGAATGTCGCATCCTCTCCATGTTCAAATCCTACACATTTTTCAAGAGCCAATTAAAATCCTGAGGTTCTTACCTATCCTACTCCACTGGCAGAAATGCCTTCTTTCTCTACATCATTTCTATGGCACTTTCTCTCTCTCTCTCTAATATATATATTTGACTTATCTCTATTTTTCCTTCCCCAAAAGAGGTCTAGCATAAGGTAGATATTTCATATATTTTTCTTGAAAAAATGACTTTTAATTAGCCATGCATGACATTAATAGACATAATCAAGTAATCAGCATGGGACATCAAAGGTCCACAGAGTTCAAAAGCAAAACTATTTAGTAAAACTTTGGTTTAGTCAGGAGTTGGACATGCATTTATCAGGTTTATTATGTTTGGTTGCAATCTCTCCAAACAAGGAATCAGGAAATCAATACATTTTCTATAACCACTCTTGGAGATGAAGCGAATAGACCTTGTAGTCTAGTACTTCAGTGTTTCCCTACCACCATACATACATACATCATGACAAAGATGGTTATTTCTATGAGTTTTAAAATTTAAATCCACAAATTCACTTCTAAGTCCTTCCCTACTTGGTGTCTTCAGAAGCCTGTTTTGTTGAAGCTGTAACTCTACTTTTTGCTTGTATAAGATCCACATAATTCTGAGGAATATGTGCAATCTTCTCCTTTTGGTTCTGGGGCCGAGGAAGGCATGTATAACCCCACTGTATAATAGGTAAATTATGGAAGACTCCTATTTCTCCTGAGTCTACTTGGAAAGAAGGGTTGAAAGAGCTGATTCAATCATGGTCTTCCCTTGAAAGTATCAGTACATTCCCTCTGACACGTTATTTTTCTTTAGAAAAAATAGAGAAACTCACATATCTCCTGATTTCAAATGTGTGGAGATAAAATAATTATGCAATCCAGGGGTCTGGGCTGGCTAGTAATGATCTTGGTGAGGAAAAACATGTTTTCAAGATGCAGTACCTGCAGAAGTTCCTTTGCTATGCATTGAGAGAAAAACTAATCTGTGGTCACAGAATGAACTGCTAACCTTGGGTGGCCACCTTCTCATTGTGGGCCTTTGCACATAAGAAGGTTGTTAAAAAACAAAATTAAGCTGAGTAAATTTGAAGATCTAATTGGCTATACTCAACAATTCATAAACCAAATAGCATTCCATTTAGCAAGTAGGAAGGAACTTCAAGGAGTTGTACCAAATGGAGGGTTTTTATAGGCAGAAAGGAATGGAACAAGGAAGTATAAAAAAGCAAAGAGCAAACTGTTTCAGACAAACTCGCCTTCCCTTAGGGGCTGGAGACCAAAGCAGTCTGATCAGGCAGATTACCTCACTACTGCTGACAAGGAAACTTTAGATTGATTGGTCTAAAATTCCACTCACAGGAGAAGCTGAAGTTGCAATTAGGTTAGGAATTGAGTCTTGGTTTGCTGATGTGGGGCTTAGCACTAGTGACTCCATTTTGGACTCGTTGTTTGAGGAAAACCATTGACAGTGGACCAATAGACTCCACTTTGTGTGGGAGGGATGTTGAATATTTAAGCAAGAGAGAACTGTCTCACCCAACTTCATCTCTTACTCCTGATAAGAAATTATGTGCCGAGATATTTCCATCTCTCTTTGAATACAGAGTAATCAACACTGAAAGGAGTGTGGCTGGAGCAGGGAATGATTGAAGTAACTCCATTAAACTCATTCAAATTACATTGACAGCTACTGGTTAAGGAGAAGAGTTCTGGGACATGGTAAATATTGAGTAAAGGTTAATTGTTTTGAGGACAGATAAAAAGGCTCTTTTTTTTTTTTTGTATTGACAGAACTTAGCAGGATGCCTAATTAAATGCCTGTCACTTAGTAAGCCCTTAAAAAAGTGATTGTAGAATTTAATTCTACACTGATAACAAGATACAGTATCAAAATTTTCTGGAAGTTATTTCCTAGTGTTGTCTCAACTGTAAATTATTTTTCTTAATATCTCATATACCTCAGGAAACAGTGTGGGGCAGCCTCCTTGTTCCCCACTGATACTACCAAAGCTCTTTTCCATCTGTCCTTTTTCAAAACAGAAGCTCTCAAATGAATGTTAGTTAATGTAAAAGGAATGATAAAATTAGAAAAAACTGTGACTACAATAGTAATAACTATTTCAGGAAGGAATCATCAACTGAAGCTAAAACGAGTGGTGAGAATTTCCATTTCTGCTTAGGATATAAAAAGTGACAAAGAAATGTCACTCCTGTCTTAATAAAAAGTTAGATAATCTACAAAATCAAAAATTTTCTTGAAACCATAAGAGAGCCTAGGTTGGAAGGCAAAACCACATGCATTCCAATGAATGGCAGGCCCCTCTGAGAGGAGATGGGGCTTAAAATCTCTTTCATCTTTGACAGACCATGTGAAGAAAGCACTGCTGTCATCAAAGCAAGTAAGAGGAAATCAGCTATAATGTCACTAAATTCTTAAAATCAACAAGTGGACCAAATTCTTAAAATCAACATGTGGGATATAGCTTACTAGTTTTGAATGACTGTGAGAACCTAGACACAAGTGGAGCTCACCGTGACTCATAAATTCTTCCCCATGGGCCTCCAAAGGTGTTCCCATTTAAGATCGGGCACAAGGCTGAAGGCAGCACAAAGACCCTTCGGTAGCACTAGTGTTCCCATCGTAATTAGTTCTCACTAAGGGAACATTGCAAATTACCACCCACATCCTTGGATCCACGTATCATATAAAACAAATTCTTCAGCCAGTGGGAAGTAACAGCAATCCCTCCAATGCCTGGGGCCCAGGAAAAGGTCCACTGCTTTTATGAAAGTGATGTTGTAAACAGTATCTGTTTCTGAGGAAGGGTAGAAAACCCTCCCACCGCCAGGACCCAGGAGGAAAATCCACTTCCTCTGGGAGAAGGGTAGAATGAAAAGACCTCTGGTTTGGGAGAAGGTGAGAGCGAAGCTCATGGACCCAGGTTCCTGGACCGATACAAAGCAGAGGTCAGCTATTATTGAGAGATTGATAGGAAACTCTTTCCTGCCCAAGACCTGACATAAATAGAAAACAAAACAAAACAAGCAAAAAAACAACAACATGGGAAGAGGGGAGCAAGGATGCTGAAAAGTCATGGTCCTTGGGGCTGGCCAAGTGGCTCGTTGGTTAAGAGTTGGCTTGGGAGTGAGAGCTCTGAGCAGCAGGGCCACCAGTTCGGATCCTACATGGGCCAGTGATGCTGTGCCCTCTACAGCTAAGATGGTGAAAAACAGCTCGAGCTGGAGCTGGGCTGCCAGTGAGTGGTCGGCAACAGCGTAGGCTGCAAGTGGGGCTGCAGTGGGCTGCCGTGAGCTACCGTAAGTGGCCAGTAGCCAGCGTGAGAGGCTGGCAGGTGGCGAGAGCTGCCATGAGCCACAGTGAGTGGCCGTCCAGAAGCCGGTGACTGATCTGCCTCGCCCGGGAAGAGCGCAATGATGGTGCCAACTTGGGCCAGTGAAGCAACGTCCTCCAC
>NW_017731429.1:0-3295 GCF_001890085.2 Hipposideros armiger | reverse complement strand
GAGGCCTGACCACCGCACTGTATTTCTGAAGCTGATGTTGAATAATATTGTATGTCAACTATAATTATATATACATATAGTCACGGGACATGGAGAGAGTGGGAATGGAGTCAATGGAATTGTAATAGATAAGCATGATATCGGGGGTGAGAGGGCAGTAGATGGGGGGAAGAGGTTGTTACTTTGTGAGGGTGAAAAGGATAACTATTGCATTGTTCTGTACACCTGAAACTAACAATAAAAAATAAAATAAATAAATAAATAAATAAAATAAAAACCACTACAGAAAATTAAATAAAATGTTATAGCCAATGAACTAATAGTGGAGACGAAATGAAAACTTAAAAATTGCTCCATTATTCAGAGATAATAAGGAAGAAAAAAGGAACAAGCAACAGGCAATCAAGCACAAAACAAATAGAAATATGGTAAATTTAAACCTAAATATATTGATAATCATATTAATTATAAATGTTCTAAACATCTAAATAAAAAGGGATTGAGTCAGAGATTTTCAGATTTGATAATGAAAACAACAACCAACTACATGCCATCTACAAGAACCCAACTTTAAATATAGAATTATATTAACTGTACAAAAATGAAAAAATATATTCCATGCAAACTCTAGTCAAGAGAAAACTATTGTGGCTATGTTAATATCAGATAAAATAGATATCAGAACAAGGATCATTACTGGGGATAAACAGAAAATTTTCATAATGAATAATGGGTCAATTCATGAAGAGGAGATAATGGTTGTAATGCCTAAGCCCTAATAATACAAGGCAAAAACTGATAGAACTCAAAGGAAAAATAGACAAATCCATAATTATAATTGTAGACTTGAACACTCCTCTGTCAGTGATTGATAGGACAAATAAATAGACAATCAGTAAGAGTACAGAAGATATGAACAACACTATTGATCAACATGACATAATTGACATTCATAAAACAATCTACCCCCATAGAGCAAAATATACATTCTTTCCAATTACACATGAAAAGATCACCAAGATATAACATATGNTTATTTACATTCCACTACCTGAGCCAACTCCAGTTTCAATAAGCCCTCTAGATATGAAATATCACATCTTCTGTGATGTCTTTCCTTGTCACTCTAGGCTGAATTAATTTCTCCCTTTGCTCAAAATAACAGTGCTTATCACTTTGCAGTATAATGTCATTAGTTTTGTAAAGCTAATGCTGATCCCAACCAAGCCAAGGATTCTACATTATTCAAATACTATCTCACCAGAAAAATATTTAGAGTTCTTTCTTACTCTTGTAAAAGTCTTACTCCTATTGAACTCATTTAGATCCACATAAGCTGGGAAATAAAGACAAGATATATTTATTTTCTTAGTGTTTTCACTTTATTGTCTTTGGGATCATTAAATTAACTGGGCTTTCTTTTTCATCTGGTTTTCATTACTCTATCCAAATTGAAATGAAATTACTTTGCCCAAATAATTAATGCCACTGACTTACAATACAGTATTATAAACTTTTTATACTGGTTGGATATTGATATTCCTATCCAGGAAAATGCCTACTATAGCATGACAACAAGGTATTTGGAAACAAAAAGTCTGAACAGATTTCCTGGAACAAACAGACTTGGGAAAAAAGCAAAGCTCGTTAGCTCAGACTGCTGACTAGTTTATTCAGAACAATATTTCATAAACTCTGAGTATCTGAAGCTGATAATAGGTTTCCTCTGAAATGAATAATTAATTTCCCTGTCAAATACATTGGGGAAATGCTGCATAGTATGACTTAACACAAAAATTAACTATTTAGAGTTTTTCAGAAGTCCTACTGAAAAGAAATCCATTATACTTAAACGCCTATTTAAATATCTCTCAGATCGCTAATATTTTCAGAGCAGTCTGGGAAATTTTGACTTAGAATATTTTCACAATGCTTCCTAGGAATGTTTTCCCTTTTTTAAATCAATTCTGTCACTCAGTATTTGCTTGCATAGTACTGAATTAGAAAGAAATTTACTGATGTGTGTTAAATGACTCAGAATTTGGGGAAGAAATTAAATAATAGACTTTAGGCTGAACTTCCAACAATGACTCCTAAAGTACATCACAGAACTGTATCTCTAAGGGTGCTGCTTCTTCCATCGTGATTAGGAATCCATCTGCTATATCAAGAAGTTGCTGCTCCAGCCAATTCCATAACTTCTCTTCTCTCTTGTGATCCACACCAGCAAAACAAATGCATCACACCTGGCCTTTCTCCCCACTTAACCCAATTTAAATTCATACTTGTGTATCTGATTGGTGAAACATAAACATATCCAGATTCTTAGTTCCAAGGAAATCTGGAAAATGTGATTTTCAGCTTTGCAGCATCTATAATACTAGAAAGAAATTGAAATAGATGTTGAGACAGTCAATCCACTCTACTCACCCCTGCTGTTTTATCCCAACATATGAGGCCTGACAATTAGGTTAGCAAACTTGTTGCAATGATGTTGCTAACCTTTTTTTTTTTATATCAGTGGGATTATTCATTATGAATTTATACCAACTGGGTAAACAGTTAACCAACTTTGCTATTTGAAAGTGCTGAGAAGGCTGCAGGAAAAAGTTAGATGACCTGAACTTTTCTCCAACAATTCATGACTCTTGCATCACCACAATCACCAGCTCACATGGCACTGTCTGCGAGGGAATTTTTAGCAGTAAACAAATAACTGTATTGGAATACTCTCCCTACTCACCTGATCTGGTCCCCAATGACTTCTTTTTGCAACCGAAGATAAAGGAAATATTGAAAGGAAGACATTTTGATGACATTTAGGACATTAGGGGTAATATGATGACAGCTCTGATGGCCATTCCAGAAAAAGAGTTTCAAAGTTGTTTTGAAGGGTGGACTAGGTGCTGGTATCAGTGCATAGCTTTCCAAGGGGAGTACTTTGAAGGTGACCATAGTGCTATTCAGCAATAAGGTATGTAGCACTTTTTCTAGGATGAGTTCGCGAACTTAATTGTCAGACCTCGTATATTGCAAGGTAATGAGATTTCTGATAAGGCAGTGAGATTAAATAATAAAATAAAATACAGCTAATTTCATAAAGATTTATGAAGGCAGGAACTACTATATTACTAGTGCCTAGTTCAGTGCTTATAATAGAATAAGTGTTCAAAAAATGGTGTCATTTTAATGAAAGGATGAATTTTATAGGATCACCTTGATCAGCCTTCTTGTTTTCCTGAGGATGAAACTGAGCTACAAAGAAGTGAAACAATTTGCTCATATTATCTACAAT